>NC_051154.1:481222-722589 GCF_013339745.2 Dermacentor silvarum | reverse complement strand
TTTTCTGGCTTTAACGTGAGTCCGGAGGTCTTGATTACTTGAAGAACTGTTTCAAGGCACTGGAGGTGTTCCTCGAAGCTTGAGGCAAACATAACGACGTCGTCCAAATAGATGACGCAAGTCTGCCACTTCAAGCATGCCAGTATTATCCATGACGCGTTGGAAAGTCGCATGTGCCGAGCAAAGACCAAACGGCATGACCTTGAACTCGAACACTCCGTCTGGTGTCATAAAGGCAGTCTTCTCCCGGTCCCTCTCGTCGACTTCGACTTGCCAGTAGCTGGTTTTGATGTCCATTGACGAAAAATACTTTGTGTTGTAGAGTCGATCCAAGGCGTCGTCAATACGTGGGAGAGGGTATACGTCCTTCCTCGTGATCTTATTGAGGTGACGATAATCGACGCAGAAACGTAGCGTTCCATCCTTCTTATTTACTATAACACCATGGGGGACGCCCACGGACTCTTGGACGGCTGGATGATGTCGCGTAGCATTTCGTCGACTTGTTGCCTTATAGCCTCGCATTCGCGCGCCGAAACTCGGTACGGGCTTTGACCGAGTGGGCGGACATATTCGTCGGTTATGATGCGGTGCTTGGCGACAGGGGTTTGCGAACTTTTGACGACGACGAGAAGCAGTCCTTGTATTGCAGGAGCAGAGCTTTTAGCTGTTCTTTCTTATGATTTGGAAGGTTCTCATTGACATCGAAAGTTAGTTCTGGTACTACAGTCGTCGTTGCAGGTGCACTAGAATCCGTGAAGGCGAAAGCACCGCTGGATTGTAATATTTCGTCGATGTAGGCGACCGTGGTGCCTTTGTTAATGTGCTTGTATTTGTGGCTGATGTTCGTGAGCATCACTCTTGCTTTCCCTTCACGTAGCTCAGCTATGCCTCTAGCGACGCAAATTTCACGGTCGTGCAGTAAGTGATGATCGCCCTCGATGACGCCCTCCATGTCTGCAGGCACTTCGGTACCGACGGAAATCATTACGCTAGAGCGAGGCGGGACGGTGTCTTGTTCTTCTAGCACATTCAAGGCATGGTAACTGATGTTTGTATCTGGTGGTATCGCGTTGTGCGTTGAAAGCGTTATCGACTTGGACCTTAAGTCAATGACTGCACCGTGTTGGTTTTGAAAGTCCATGCCTAGGATATCATCCCTGGAGCCGTGCTGCAGGATTACGAAGCTCGCCGGGTAAGTGCAGTTGTTTACCGTGACTCACGCTGTGCAGATTCCAGCCGGCGTTAATAGGTGGCCTCCCGCTGCCCGGATATCGGGTCCTTGCCAGGCTGTTTTCACCTTCTTCAACTTGGCGGCGAACTCGCCACTGCAGACGGAATAGTCGGCTCCAGTGTCGACGAGAGCGGTGACGTTATGACCATCGAATAGCACGTCTAGATGGGTTGACCATCGTATGGCGTTACGGTTAAGTCGTGGCGTCGGATCACGGCTGCGTCGGCTTGCTCCGCTGCTGGTACGTCGCGTTGGTAGGTCTATTGCGGCGGCGAAGGCTCTTGCCAGGCACTATGCTGATATCTCGTCATGATGATTCGCGAATATAGTTCGTCAGCGGCGCAGTATCTTCAGCATTGCGCCGTACAGCAACCGCACCTCCATGGGTTGGTGCATCTAGTTTCCTGGGTAAGGGCTGGAAGATTGGCCCCAGGTTGGGCCTGCATATACAGCCGGTGATGCGGCGAGATGTTGCGGCCTGGTGACAGCGAGCGTGAGGGTCATTGTGGTTGCCACTGGGCTCTCGCGAGGTAATCGGTGATGTCACGTGGTCGCTCTCCAAGCTGTGGACGTGGCGCCTAGATGGCGAATCCTTGCAGCCCCACAAAAGCAAGCTACACTCCAACCACAACGAAAGCGGCGAACACAGACGGCGATCGTCGAAATCTGATCAGCGGCGAAACGCGTCGGCTTTTATACATTAGTCATCGAAGGTCCCAGAATAATCCCTGGTAACCGCGTGTCTTCCAGAAAGTTCTAGATAATTCGCGTCGCTCATACAATCAGAATACATGAGCGTCGGTGACAAGAGACAACGGATAGAAGCATATATAACGTTCGAGAAACTTCCGATACATGAAGGCGCGTCCTGTGCCTAGCGATTACGTTTAACATTTGCTGGCCTGTAAATAATGGTCACCGGTGACAGATAAACATGTTAAAAATTAAATATGGGGTTTTATGTGCGAAAACCACGATCTCATTATGAGGCACGCCGTAGTGGGGGGCTTCGGAAATTTGAACCACCTGGGGTTCTTTAACGTGCACCTAAATCTAAGTACACGGGTGTTTTCGCATTTTGCCCCCATCGAAATGAGGCCGCCGTGGCCGGGATTCGATCCCGCGACCTCGTGCTCAGCATCCCAACACCATAGCCACTAAGCAACCATGGCAGGATGAAGGCCTCGCCCAGCGATCTCCAATGACCCCTATCCGGCGATGTATAAAATATGTGCCTTATTTAAAGCTACATAGTTTAACACTACATAGCTAAACTCAGTTATTTTTCTGAAATAACTAGTCAGTTGTTCCTCTTAGACGCTTATGTTGTCTGTGCATGAAAGTCTCTCCTCTTATTTGCTCAAATTACAACTTAGTTAACGAGCTCTTGAAACTTATATCGCTTTGGTAAATACGTTGCTATGTGTTTTTGGACTCACGCGCTAAGATAAAAAAAAAAACGTACCTTGCTTTATAAATGCAGTGGATGAAATTGCTGTGAAAAGACAAAGCCGTGTAATGCATTTGAGCTTTTCATTACATGCCTATAGTCCGGAAGATTATGCAACCAAATGATTCTGTATTATTACATTCTCAAATTCCTACGGCATTTCCCCTATGTGGAGAAGCCAGTTTAACTTTTAAATGATTCACAATTCGACTTTGTGATTTTTCGACCATATATTGATAGAGAGAAATGTGCATGACCAATAGGAACGCATGTTGGAGGCAAAAATTCTTATCAAATTTTGCAAATATTCTGTGTTTACCAACAGAACAGCATATTTCTACCCTGGAACAGATAGGAAATTGAAATGAATCACATGCATCAAATTTTGCATTGCGAGTATTATGAAGTACAGTTTCAGTTTTATTTCTTTCAATTTATGATATATGATAGTTGATGTGATGACTTCAATTTCCTGTTTTATGTTTAGGCTACTGACACTGCAGAAACTATATTTTTTGTCATAATACGGAATACAGGCCGCAGAGTGCGGCTCATAAACACATCGGGATAATGAGGTGTAATTTGTGGATACATTTCTCGCTATGGATAATATAGGAGCCGCTTTCTCGCAAATATGTCTTGGTTGAGAGCGCATGTGCTGAAAGTGGACTGATTGTCCGCGCTTTCCGTGCAGCTACCAAAGTGACTGACAGCCTTTTGCTGTTTAAAGGTTTAAGTCTTTGGATGCCATGTGCCTGAAATATACACAAACAACGCGCTTGTCCGGAACCAGCAAGGTTCCGGCCAAGCGCGAAGGGAGGGATTACCCTTCTACGGGTTAGTGGCGTCCTTGAGCAAAAAATGAAAAACCGGGGAGTGACAAGTCATTTTTAACGACGGGCTGTCGCTCTTATCGCTATCACAAATGACGACTTGCGCCAACGTACGGCGCTTTGTCGGGAAGCTGTTATGGTTCGTTCTTTAGAAAGCGTATTTATTTTTTTCCGCAACGTAACTTAGGTCATCGGGGCAGATTTTAAAACATAAACGTCGTGTGTCAGGCGGTTGTACCTAGGTGACATGAACGCCCGAGAAAGATGGACTTGTACAGTCACTTTCTTTTGGAAGCTCTGATAACGTTGCAATTTAAGCCACAATAGAACTTCGTACATGGTATTTTTCCTAACAGCCTAACAGAAGGCTAATCAGTCCTCATATTATTAAACTTATAACTTTTTAGCAGAGACACTCTCCGATGATTTCAATATGTATACAATAAAGAGCTCTGTAATTTCTACCGTGACTTTACGTAGGTACGTTGGCGCACTTGATGTAATAATCCCAGTCAGCCTACTCACATATACCGCATTACTAATCACATCTATCGGCTACATCCCAAGAAGCAATTGCCTACCTATTTGATTACTTAAGACTCGGTAGGCTTAAGACAGGCCAAAATTCGAATAGAAATGCGTAGTATGGAATTAGTATGGAACCTACAGTGATATAGAACGTATGCATTACACTCGAGTCTGTCCACAATCGGACATTAACATTCATTTACTCTGACTATTCATTTATCATCAGTGTTAATAAACAAAACGCATGCTGTGCCGATCTTTCCCGCCACCTCACTTCAAATTCAGCTGGGCGTAGGCTACCACTCTGCGTCTGCTACAAACAAATACGTACCCACCCGCCTCCATCTTATATTCCCTGAAGTACCCCCAACTGCCGGTGCTGTGGCACTCACCCGGCTACGCTTCCGTATATGCTGTGGGAGTGCCCAGCACAGTACACACACATTCACACCACGACCCTCTCGTCGAGGTTGCGTGAGGCTCTGCGGAGCTCCGCTCTCGACGACCAAACCTGGGCGACCCAGCACACCCGTGAGGTGGCGGCGTGGCAAGCTCTCGACGTCCCCTCATGGGAGGCTTAGGCCCGGCCATCATAAAGTGCTGGTTCTACAATAAATGTTTATTCCCCCTCCTGAGCATCTATCGCTAGGTTTGCGTCGTCAAGTCGCCTGAGCTTGCAGAATTTCTACAATTCTACGCTCCGATATTCCATCATCGAGAGCTCGGCGCCTGTCATCACGAATAAGCTAAAAAGCAACCTCGCCTTCAGAACGTATAGTCAGCGTCAAAAGCTTTCGTACCCCGGAAGATGAAAAATATTTATGTTTCTACGCCTGAGGCACGCATCGTGGCATTCAGATTTACAGCGTGTACTATTCTAGAGTAAACAAAAGTTTTGCATACTTTTACTGGCTGCGGGCGTAGCTGCGTTGAAAATGAACGTATTTGCAGAATCTCCGCCACGTAAACTTTTGACGACGACTGTGCCTTTGAACACCAGTATTTTCTTTATTCTGCACACATTTTTTTAATGAATGGCCTTCCAGCCAATGTCGTGCAGTGCTTACACCTGGTTAATTATCAGGACAGCCATCTCAGACATGACTAATTAATTAGAAGAACTAAATTATTATGTAGTACGTCGTTATTATCACCAATGAGGTGTAATAAATATGTAAACAAATAAAGGATAATAACATTGCCTATGAAATTTTACTCAAATCTCAGGACTACTTCAAAACTTCGCCTGTTCGTCTTGTGTACGTCCCTATGCTTTCTAGGAAACTGAAAGGGAAAAATTCAAGGGTGAAATTGACATCTCTTGTGGCACCATGGCAGAAAAGGGAAGGTGTGGCTTAGTGGGCCCATATGAAAGGATCAGCTGTGATTGTGCTACTCACGCACAAGGAATGACACTTTTGTATTTTATTTACAGGCAGTAAAGTGATAAATGGTGTCAGTGGACGCTGGCGTGATCATGACAATACCGCCGTACCGATATGGGTCATAAACGATTCTAATAAGGGAACATTTCTGCAAACCCTCATGGTTCTTTCTCATGTTTCTTCAATTGTTCAAACACGTTAAATTTAGGGTAGGAGAATATTCTCAGAGAATTACTGAATAATTGTACCAGTAATTATATCATGGTGTTGCGATCTGATTGAGCAATAGAGTTAAGAACAGAACAGCAGAATGCCATAGCAACTTTCGTGATTGTAGCCGAAAACAATGTCTTCTAGCAACAATTTGTGGGCATAACTCAAAAAGGGTGTGGTCTGTCATTGGAATCGTTCTCTATTTTTACTCGACAAACTACATTAACACGTCCCAGTGTCTTTTCGCATAATTTCCAATACTCATCTGCGTGCGTCGTGGCAAAAGGGTATGAAGACCTTTAGTATTTCTGGAATTTCGTGAAGGTATATGGGAATGGTTCAAATGATAAGACACGTGCGTTGCATATTGAGGATAGAATGTTTATGTTTCGAGGTATCGGTTTGTACTAAGTAAAAAAGCTTGTGAAATAATTCGGACAGCCTTCATTTGCACCGAAGATCCGGTACGCAAAAATTCTGCTTTGATATAATGCAAATATGCAATAATGCAAAATAGCTTCTGTATTCCTTTGTAAGAATACTACGTCTGGGGCTGCTGCCATGTTTTCTACTTCTGTGTCTTTTAATTGCACACAGGGGACGCTATTTATTTTTGTGGTACGTTTCAAGCTGAACAAAAGTCTCACAAACACGCCTTTCCATGACATAGCTGAAGAGGCAAAAATATTTCTTAGTAATGTCTTTATAAATGTTTGCCTTAAAGGGACACTAAAGAGAAACAGGAAGTTCAGCTGGAATAAAAGAGGGACCTTCAGGAATGCATGCCGTTTTTGTTGGGTGCAAAAATATGAGTTATTAGCGGAGAAATTCGTAAACAAAGACCAAATATCTCTTCCTCAATTTCTCTCACCCCAGATTTGGCGCTGAAGCAGTGTCGTCACAGATTGCATTGCTCTCAGCGAATCAGAATGCGCCATGATACGTCACCGCTTGCGTAAACGGCCGAGGCGCTGGGCTGGATGCATCATGGCTGCATGCATGGTCGCTGCGTTTGCGTTCGCCGCGATGGATACCGTAGCTGCCGCTGAACTTTGCAACGAAGAGCTCGCCAGGAAAGCAGAACTGCATCTCAGCGATATTCAGTGAAACAGAGCGCGAAATGACCCTCTGTGCTCGAGCGGTAGGTGTTTCCGCGTGCGATGGCGGTGAGCCGCCGGCCGCGCCGGCGGTATGCAGAGCTTCGTTTTCGTCGACGGGAGGCGAAGCGTCCGGTCCGCCAGGCGACGATGTTCCCGACAGAACAAGCGTAGAAAGTTGTGCACGTACTCGGTATGGTTATTTCGTGGCTTTATTTAATGACATTCAGCACTCACCGAGCCGCCAGTTTGCTGCTGCAGGGGAACCGGTAGGAGGTTTGATGAAGGCCGCATTGAGGGAACAGCTGCTCGAGAAAGGACTGGCCTCTGGGGCACGCCAAGATACTTTCCGAGGGCAAGATTATACACATAATCCGAGGGCGAGAAATGCAGAGAGCACACCATCGGTTTCTCTGGCTCTTTTGCCGTTTTATCATCGGCAGAGCACTGAGCCATTGCGAACGCCGGGGAGCCGGGGCTCTCCGAGCGACGCCACATGAAAGGACACAATCGAGTCAACACTGCCGCTGCCCCTGATCAAGCGCCTTGGGCCATTTATACAGCCCTCAACACTACACACACGAGGAATTTTCTGGCTGTTTCCCGCGAAGTCAACGTTTTTCGAGCCACGCAACACGCAACCAAACACCGTAGAGGGGAACAGGCGTGCGCGACGATGCATTGACGAAAAACGAAACTACGAAACTATCACGGCCGCATGTATCACCATGCCATTTTTTTCTTATTTATTTAATTTTGTGCTAAACTTGTACTTCCTCGCTTGAAATGGTTTAAAATGTTGGCAAATGCTGTTTATGTATGTTTAAGATGTATTTCATTTTGTATTTTATTAACAGCGATAAATCGCTCTCGACCAATCGCGACCGGCCTGCGTTTGTAATCTCCGACGTCACATCACGTAGTGCGGGAATTTCGAAGGGGCGTCAGCACCTATTCTTCAGTTTTTTGCTATTTTCTCGCTTATTAAACATCTGTTTGCAGTAAGAATGGTATGGCTGTGATCGTGAAAGGATAATCTACCATTTAAGCTCAACTTCCGGTTTCTCTTTAGTGTCCCTTTAAGAAAGAAATGAACTTTCAAAACACGTAACCTGAGTTTATTGTCTAAAATACATTACACCTAAAGTGCAAAAGAAGTTTGAAAGCACGTTCGCATGTTCACCAAACCAGCCAGCTATTTTTTTTAGGACGACGTTGGTACAGTAGAAAGAAACGAAACAAGAACCGTAACTAAATGACCTGCATTTAGGAATATGCCATCTGGCGGGAAACCGCCAAACTAAGCAGCGACAGAGTGATAAAAAAATGTCAAAGTTTCGCCCTAAGGGCGAAGCTGCGTTCTATCTGCCTCAAGGCAGGTGGCGTGCCCCCACCCAGTAGTCAACATGGCTAGTCCCCTCCCGCCTACAGCAGAACATTGCCGCCGCCGCCCGAGCGTGCTCCAGTGGAACGCAAACTCGTTGCGGCGGCGGCAGGCAGACCTCTCCATGCACGTATTGCGGAGCGACTACGATGTGCTTGCACTGCAGGAGGTCTACGCTGCTGCAGCCAACCAGCGCCTTCCTGGATACGTGGGCTACAGCAGCCTCACTTCTTGCAATCAGGAGTCCTGCCAGTCTGCCCCTTGCCTTGATGAGGGCCATCAGCAGGGATCACCACGCTGTGCGATCTGCGTGCGGCGAGAATTGTCACAGGCGGAAGTCCACGTGGCAGACCTGCTGAGCGGTGATATTGAATGCTGTGCTGTTCGGGTACGACTGGGTGACTCCGACACTACCGTGGCCAGCATCTATGTCCGGTCAAACCGGCCATGGAACCCAGCCAGCCTCCTGTCATTGGCCCAACGCCTCGGGAAAGACTTTTCCTCTGCGGGGATGTCAATGCCCACCACACGGCCTGGGGAAGCCGCCGTTGCTGCCCACGTGGCCAAGGACTGTGGGACGCCGTGAACCAACTAGGCCTGTCAATTCTCAACACAGGAGCAGCCACATTCATCCGGCGCGCGGCGCAGGTGGTCCTATCCGCCATCGATGTCAGCCTGGCAACGGAGGGCTGTAACTACACGTGGGCACCGCTTCCGGACAACTGGGGGTCGGACCATTTTCCCCTCCTGCTCAACCCGTTCAGAGGCAAGACTGCTAGGAGTAGGGAGTGCCTCACTGTCGACTGGAGGGCCTTTCGCAAGCACTACAAGAAAGATGCTGACTCCGGGACCTTTCTCCAGCTGGTAGCAGACAGTGCAAAAGCGACCACCATCCGTTCCACGGCTCAGGTGGGCCAGCCAGTCCCGGACATCCAGCACCTAAAACTGCGAGCCGCAAGGCGCCGCGCAGAGCGCATAGCACTGCGCACCTCTCGACCGGAACACTGGACAACGTTCCGCCGTATATACGCCGTCTGCAGGCGTCATGCTCGGCAACGCCGAAATCAGAGCTGGCAGGGCGTTTGCTGTTCCATCAACCGCTCTCCCAACGGACCCCAAGCCTGGCGCCTCCTGACGTCACTCCTGTTGCCGCCCCGTGCACATCGCCAGGTA
Source organism: Dermacentor silvarum (assembly GCF_013339745.2). Classification (NCBI taxonomy): domain Eukaryota; kingdom Metazoa; phylum Arthropoda; class Arachnida; order Ixodida; family Ixodidae; genus Dermacentor; species Dermacentor silvarum. The sequence continues at coordinate 713,292 of NC_051154.1, read as the reverse complement.
CTGTCCGTAGCGGTCCACATGGGCATCAGCGCGGGTAACCTGGCCGAGCTTCTCGCGGACCAGTTCGCGGCCAGACCCCCAGCCCTGCAGGCACCACCTCCAGAGTCAGTCGCCCTATCAATCCCATCCTCCTGCCATCATGCGGACTGGGTGGCGTCACAAATACAGGCACTGTGCAGCGAACCAATCCGCGTGTACGAGTTGAAGGCGGCACTCGATCAGACCAGGCGACACAGTGCTCCGGGAGCTGACAGAATCACATTCCAAATGCTGCACAACTTGGCTGATGCCGAGAAGGAGCGGCTCCTCGAGTGTTTCAACACCATCTGGGACACTGGTGTCCTTCCAGAGAGCTGGCTGGTTGCAGTGGTGACACCAATCTTGAAATCCCGGAAGCCTGCCATAGCCCTATCCTCATATAGGCCGGTGTCCCTCACTTCCGCCGCCTACAAGGCGATGGAAAGGGTGGCACTGGCACGCCTAGAGTGGATTGTGGCCCAACTCCAGTACTTCCCGGAGCAGCAGACAGGCTTCAGGCGCCAACGCTGCACGGCAGACTCTATCTCCGATGTGGTGGCCACCCTGGAGGATGCCAAAGCCACGGGGGACGTGGCAATGTTGGTGTTTCTGGACGTCAAGAGTGCCTTTGACGGACTTCCACACGCGGTCATCGAAGCCTGCCTAGACCGCCTCGACCTGAGCGGCTGCCTCAGACGCTTCATTTCCGCATTCCTGACCAGCAGAACCTTCCGGGTGCGCGTTGGACAGGAACTCAGCGAGCCCAGGGATATCACGACTGGCGTCCCACAGGGATCGGTGCTCAGCCCTTTCCTGTTCAACATGGCTCTCGCGGGCCTACCCGCATCTCTCCCGGCGGTCCCACGGTTCCCTGTTCGCTGCTCCATTTATGCCGACGACGTGGCACTCTGGACCCGGGGGCCGAGGAAGTTCATGCCATTCATTCGGTGCTCGCTACAACGGGGACTAGATGCGGTTACCGCATTCCTTGGTAGCATATGCCTCACCGTCTCCACAGCCAAGACCGAGGCCATGCTGATTCATCCAGTGGCCTCAGCTCGACGCTACTCAAAGCAGCTGAATGCTGGCCGTGCCCTACCTTGGCGGCAAGTGGTCACTTACCTGGGGCTCGCCATTGACCACCGGCTCACGTGGATTCCTGCAGCAGGGAGCTGTCAGCAAGCTGCAGCAACATGGCCGTGGCTGCAACACAAAGTGGACGCTGCGGCTGAACCAGGCCGCAGCAACGTCCGTGCTCTTGTATGCCCTTCCATTGGTCAACCTCACACCGGCCAGGAGAGAACAGCTGGAGGGTCTGCACAGAGGTGCTATTAGGAGCATCCTGGGGCTCCCCATGTATTCACCGGTCGCTGCAACGCTGGCAGAGGCTGGTGAATGTCCACTCTCGCTGAGGATGCTTGAACGCGCCCTGGGGCACATTGACCGCCTTCATCGTGCTCCGGATGACGGAGACCTGCTGGCTAGACTCCGCAGCCAGCCGTCTTCACGGATGCGAGCTCTGTGCCTGCTGTACGAGCAGATGATCACGGACCCTCCTGTGAAAATCGCGCTGCCTCCACCACACCATCGACCAGCGGACATCCACCTCTCGCTCAGTGGAGCGCATAAACGACAGACACCAGCTGCAGCACTGCAACAGGCTGCTGCCTGCAAACTCCACGAGGATCTGGAAGGAAGTCTGCTGGTCTACACAGATGGATCAGTCCTGGCGAACGGATCGGCCGCTGCAGCCTGCACCATCCCGGCTAGTGCGGTCAACAGACAATGTCGGATCCCCTTTGCCGCGAGCTCCACCGCGGCAGAACTAGCGGGGCTCCACCTAGCCGCCGATGTCCTGGCTGAGGACCCTCCTGGGCAGCCGGTGGCAGTGATCTGCGACTCGAAGCCAGCGCTCCAGAGCCTAATCAACCGCCGCCGATCAGGACTTACAGGAGCCCTGCTCAGCTCGAAGTTCTCGGCATTGGCTGCCGCGGGGGTCACCATCTCATTTCATTGGCTGCCTTCCCATCAGGCGCGTAGCCATAAATTTTTTTCGGGGGGGTTTCACCGGCCCGACCGGGGGGGGCGGGGGGGGGGGGGCGCAAGCTTCTGCTTTCCTTTGCGTCACGTGATCGATAATATATGTCCGGTAGTTTAAGCAGACTCTCTACATGTATATCAAAGACATGGGACCGCCCCCCCCCCCCCCCCCCCCCGTCGCGTGTGCGTGTGCTTGTGACGAAATTAAGTAAAAGTAAAATAAGCTCAGTAAATACAGTAAGTACGACAGGTACAGTCGGCGTTTGGAGCAACGGTCTCTCATCGCGCCACTGAATGGACCAGCCTTCGAAAACGCATCATTGAGACGACTCGTGCGATCGGAGAAGACATCATTAATTGTTAATTTCCGTTAAGCGTAGATGGCGTCGTCCTCGTCGGGGCGAAGTCAAGGACGGCTACACGCGTGAAAACGCACGTGTGACCAGCCTATACCTACTCCCATAGCAATAGCTTGTTCGCTGCGTCTTTGCACTAGAAAACTTAAATACGCGCAAAAACGCGTAATGCTTTTTTTTTTCTCGAAGCTTTCGTCGCCCTGCTCCCTCATACGAGAGGGTTGCATTTCCTGCGGCAAGTGCATGAGCCGCTGTGTCTTCCGCTGTGCGCGAGCGTGCAGCCGTCATTTGCCTTTACGTCAACAGATTCAGAATTGTACAGAATATTTCACCACACAGCATAGATATGGCATGTGTACGCATTTAAAGTAGTGCGTGCAACTCATTTCTGCTTCACTTACGCCGGTGCAAACAGGAAGCGGCCTTGTACCTCACAGAATCTCGACTGATTGGTGTACTAGTGATGCAGGAATGAACTCCGGTCTTGTTCAGTGCATAGTGCACATAATCAATTTCTCAGGACGCGTGAACTCCGACGAGAACTGTCAGCGCCTGCAACAAGAGTTTACTTACGCTGTACTGCGCACAGCAGTAATTCATGCTTGTCGGCTGTCTGTTTCCTGCATTCTGTTGCGAGTCGGTGGAATTTCACTGCTGTCATCAACCCCTTCGTGCGTACATTGCTGGTTTTGGATTCCACAACAAAACAGCAACTACCAGCCTTCCGTAATTGCTGGTTTGGAATTCAACAACACAACAGTAATTACCAGCCTTCCGTAGGGGCGCAATCGCAAACAAGAGAAGTTTCTCGCGCAGACTAAGCCTACGTTCACACTTGGGAAGCGGCAAGCGGGCGGAAAGGCCAAAGCGGCCGGAAAGGCCAAAGCGGCCGGAACATTTTTTCCGCGCCTGTCCAAATTGTTCACATTTGTTTTGATACCGCCGCGGCCGCCGCTGCCGTTTTCGTCCAGATCCATCTCGTCTGCGTACGTTTGTCGGCGTGGTGGCGCTCATTATCGCATTATTTTGAGCGGTATGTTCATTCTTTGACCCACGTACCGTCATCAAATGTGATCATTTTACGCAACTTCGCGTGTCATCTGCGACCTTCGGTAAATTCTTCGTTGGCGTTCCGTAATTCTCCTCACACGGGCGCGGTAGCGCTGAGTCACAGGTTGGTGCCTAGGCGTGATAATATTTCTTTAATAGCTTTTATTTACCAGTTGTAATAACGTTTCATCATTTCGTATTGTCGGCGCCTCCAGGACACCAAAGGGGCAACGGGAACACCACAGCTAAAACCCGGGCTAGCCCTTGTGTTGGGGCTCGCCAAAGCCTGCGCGTCCTACGTGAGACCTACGCTCCCAATCTATCGTCGCGACGAGAAAAGCACCCCGCGTCTTCTGCAACATACCGTACACGTGCGAGGAGAATTATGGAGCGCCAACGAGGAATCCGCCTAACTATTGTCTGCCGTGGAAGTGGAAGAAGAAATGGCTTTTATACTTCTACCTACTTGTTTTCTAGAAATGGACAATGAATAAACGGAAGACGCGGACACCTCGGAAACGGCGGTGGTGGGTTCGGTTCGCCTGGCTTTGCAAAAGCACGAGAAGTTGGGTCTCGCCAAGGACTTCGTTGCCGCACCTCCGGTCGCGCGACGTTGAATACTATCGCGAGTATTGCTGGCAGTACGTTTTAGTGCCACTCTTGTATAGCAAGGGCTGGTTCTTGATCGCGTCGATCAGCATTACAGCCTACACTTTTGGTGCCATGTTCAATTTTACGACCAGTTTTTTACGTGCTATAGTGTAGCTTCCAATGAAGCAGAACGACTTTACGCCGCGTTTCCGCTTCGCCATGGCGAAAAAATCGGCCCGAGACCGATTTGGCTCGCAGCCTGTTTTTCTGCCTGTTTTGCCGCCTAGGCGGGTGGATTTTTTCAAGATTTTGCCGCTTCCGACAGCTTCGAGACCAAGTGTGAACGTAGGCTAAGATCCTGCGCGAGCGCGGCCTAACCGGCACCTGAAGGGAAGCGGCGGAAATGTATACCGGATATTTCGACCACCTGGGGTCTTTAACGTGCACCTAAATCTAAGTAAACGGGCCTCGAGCGTTTTCGCCATCATCTAAAATGCGGCTGCCGCATTTGTTGCTTCATTTGTTGCGCATTTGTTGCTTCAGAATGCAGCCGCCGCATTCTCGCCCAAAACTTCACAGTGTGTCAAAGCCTTGACAAACATCGTGACAGTTTTTTCCATATGCAGACATGATTCGCTGTAAATTACCAACCCAAACGGAAGCGCCCAGGAATGAAATTGTGATAGTAGCACCGGTTTCATGAATTATGTCAGCGCGCAGCGACGAGAACAAATGGTGGGTAAGGGGGGGGGGGGGGCGCAAAAAATTTCGGGGGGGGGGGTTGAACCCCCCCCCCTGGCTACGCCCCTGCTTCCCATGTGGGGATAGCCGGTAATGAGGCAGCGGATACCCTCGCCAAAACCGCCCACCATCCTGAAGTGCCGCTCAAACGAGCAGTCGCTTCCTCAGATTTTTCAAGGCAGCGCCTGAAAAAACTGCTCACAATCGTCCACCCGGATGCCAGAGTGGCAAATGGCAATGGTCACAGGCCACTTCCAGAGTGTGGCCTTACCAGAAGGGAACGGGCAACGTTGCTTCGACTGCGCACGGGCTGTGTGTGGACGGCGGCGCGGCTGCACGCCAAGGGACGCTCCACATCACCGGCCTGCGAACGTTGCGGTGACCCCGAGACCCTCGAGCACCTTCTCTGTGCTTGCCCAGCGCTGGCACAAGACCGCTCAAGGGTCATCACTGCCTACAGACAACAGGGTCTACCTGCTGCGACAACCAGCGACCTCCTGTTCCCGTCGCCTCACCACCTTCAAGCTCTCCATAGCCTTTTAGAGTTTGTGGAACTGAACGGAATCACCGCCTCCATCACCAGCCTCCTCCATGATCGGATGAGACTCTTGCTGGTTCTCCTTCTCTTCCCTTCCTTTCAACATCTTTATCTCCTTTTCTCCTTCCCCTGACGCTGCGCCATGCTCCCTATTGGGCAGCAGAAATAAGCGTCATTTTCTTCTTCAATAAATTCACTACTACTACTCTCCCACTGCGGCTCATGTGCGCAGCCCTGCTGGCCTCTGCCACCGACTCTCTCTGGGCTCTCGCCTGCCTCTCGACAACGGCGTTCAGCCGTTTGCCACGTAGCCAGCGTTTTGACAGGGGTTGTGTGCGGTCACACAAACAACGCGCACAACTGTTGTCGACAGCGGCGGCGTTTTGCCCGCGTTCGCAACGAACGCGCGTGGCGTTGGTGACGTGTTTATGAAGAACGTGCCAACCTTTGCCGTACACCCTATGGCGGTGTACCGTAGCGACCATAAGGCCATGATCCCTGTGGTGAATAAATAAATTAAAACCACCGGATCATATATATTTCTCATTCTTTAATACTTCAAATAACCAATTACACCATCACATCTTAATAGTCATAATTGGAAATCCATAATTCCTTCTTCTTCTTCTTTCTTGGGTTTTACGTGCCAAAACCAGTTCTGATTATGAGGCACGCCGTAGTGGAGGGCTCCGGGTTAATTTTGACCACCATACCCGCCGGGGTGGCTCAGTCAGCTAAGGCGTTGCGCTGCTGAGCACGAGGTCGCGGGATAGAATCCCGGCCCCGGCGGCCGCATTTCGATGGAGGCGAAATGCGAAAACGCCCGTGTGCTTGCGTTGTAGTGCACGCTAAAGAACCCCAGGTGGTCAAAATTAATCCGGAGCCCTCCACTACGGCGTGCCTCATAATCAGAACTGGTTTTGGCACGTAAAACCCCAGAAAGAAGAAGAAGAATTTTGACCACCTGGGGTTCTTTAACGTGCACTACAACGCAAGCACACGGGCGTTTTTGCATTTCGCCTCCATCGAAATGCGGCCGCCGGGGCCGGGATTCGATCCCGCGACCTCGTGCTCAGCAGCGCAACGCCTTAGCTGACTTAGCCACCCCGGCGGGTAAATCCATAATTCCCACCATAGTAGAGCTTCGCTGGTCTTCCATCTCCACCCCCGTGGAAGGGCTGACAGATTTTTTTTTTTTTTTTTTGGGGGGGGGGGGGGGGGGAGGCTAGAAATATGTGTGTATATCAGTGCACAGGCGAATTGAGACATGTAAAAGTATGGGTTTTTGTGCTAGTTGGTTAGATACATCAGAGGGGGTCATAGCGCTAGAAGACACGGACAAGAACGAGAGAACAAGACGAGCGCTAGCGTTCAAAGTTAGCGCTTGTCTTGTTCTCTCGTTATTGTCCGTGTCTTCTAGCGCTATGACCCCCTCGAATTGAGAAAGACACACAATCAAGGGAGGCTGGCTTAGTTAAAGATACCACACAATTTGTCTTTAGTCTGTCAGAGGTAGTGTATAGTCTATTCGTTTGATCATCTCTATATTTGGTCAAATGTACATGGGGCAGACTGGCCGGTTCCTCAGCATGTGCGCAGGAGAACAGCATAATTCACTCAAGGGACAAGTATGATCGTCCCACTTGCCGATGCATTGACACGACTAGTGCTGCGTGCCAGATTTAGATTGTTCATGTGTTTTGTTCACCTACGGCAACAGATTGACCAACAAAGACAGTGAGGAATACCACATAAAAGAATGGGACAATATGTGTCAGCTTGCGCTCATTATGATTGCATGGCAAAGAGGAATACTCCCTAAATGACATGTAATAGCAATCACTCTGTGCTTATTTAATATATTTTTTAAGCAAGTACTGTTTATGATGCTTTTGCACATGTGTATTGCAACTTGTGCCCTCTTTCTGAAAAAAACTTTTGAGCAGTACAAGTGCACATGCAGTGGAAATATTTTATTTAATGCTTCCATCACAAATAAAAGTTGAATTGATAGCTTTTGGGTCCTGTGGGCTCCCTTCTCGGCCTTGTTGTCTCGCACTCAAAAGTTAAACATGAACTTGAACAAACTTTCTCAGATACTTGTCAGTCAGTGTTGATAAAATGAAAATGTATTGAGCCAGAACATTCTTACCATTTATGTAATTTCCGGTCAGTATAGTACTATTCCGCTGGCTTTTCATAGGCGCGGTGTGTCGTACAATGGCATTCTGAATCACTTCGCAGTGTCTTGTTTTCTGCCCTGATATATATATATATATATATATATATATATGTGTGTGTGTGTGTGTGTGTGTGTGTGTGTGTGTGTGTGTGTGTGTGTGTGTGTGTGTGTGTGTGTGTGTGTGTGTGTGTGTGTGTGTGTGTGTGTGTGTGTGTGTGTGTGTGTGTGTGTGTGTGTGTGTGTGTGTGTGTGTGTGTGTGTGTGTGTGTGTGTGTGTGTGTGTGTGTGTGTGTGTGTGTGTGTGTGTGTGTGTGTGTGTGTGTGTGTGTGTGTGTGTGTGTGTGTGTGTGTGTGTGTGTGTGTGTGTGTGTGTGTGTGTGTGTGTGTGTGTGTGTGTGTGTGTGTGTGTGTGTGTGTGTGTGTGTGTGTGTGTGTGTGTGTGTGTGTGTGTGTGTGTGTGTGTGTGTGTGTGTGTGTGTGTGTGTGTGTGTGTGTGTGTGTGTGTGTGTGTGTGTGTGTGTGTGTGTGTGTGTGTGTGTGTGTGTGTGTGTGTGTGTGTGTGTGTGTGTGTGTGTGTGTGTGTGTGTGTGTGTGTGTGTGTGTGTGTGTGTGTGTGTGTGTGTGTGTGTGTGTGTGTGTGTGTGTGTGTGTGTGTGTGTGTGTGTGTGTGTGTGTGTGTGTGTGTGTGTGTGTGTGTGTGTGTGTGTGTGTGTGTGTGTGTGTGTGTGTGTGTGTGTGTGTGTGTGTGTGTGTGTGTGTGTGTGTGTGTGTGTGTGTGTGTGTGTGTGTGTGTGTGTGTGTGTGTGTGTGTGTGTGTGTGTGTGTGTGTGTGTGTGTGTGTGTGTGTGTGTGTGTGTGTGTGTGTGTGTGTGTGTGTGTGTGTGTGTGTGTGTGTGTGTGTGTGGTGTGTGTGTGTGTGTGTGTGTGTGTGTGTGTGTGTGTGTGTGTGTGTGTGTGTGTGTGTGTACACGATGCCGGAGAGTCGTGGCTGTTGCGCAGAGGCGCAGTTCCTGAGAGAATTCACGGACAGGTGGTAATAAGTCCTGCTTAACAAGTTCCTAGCTCTCACTCAATATATAGTTAAAAATGCGGGAGGCTGTACTTGTGCATTTATGACTTACGTAATGATAGCCTCATAACACAAGCCACGAGTTGTAGAGATACAAGCTGTATTTTGGCTATCACTAATGATGCTCAGAGGAAGATCGGAGGCGGATACTGGAAGAGCTCTTCTGGTTGGCTGGCGCAACCTGTACCTCTTTCTGCACTTCACAAAGCTGAAAGACATGACTTGGGCTCACTGAAACCACTTATGTCTTGCTTGTATAGTCTCTTTAAAATTTACTTTCAAACAAAGGCAAGCCATATAATTTTGTGTGCAGCGCCTACACTAATCTCACTGGACGTACCTACTCTTTCCGGTTACATTTGTTTCACAGTTAGACAGACTTGTTCTTGCTACCAGCACTTAATGACATAAAACTGATGTCCGATTGCGCAAGCAATAAAAACACGTTAAAATGCTTGGATTTACGTCATATTTATCAGGTAGGTTCCTATATACAAGGCAAATTAATTGATTTGAAAAGAAAATTTCGCGGACTGGGTGGGAATAGAACCTGAGCCCCTGGGGTCCGCTTCCCTGATGCCACGGCGGCTGTTTGATTCTGGCTGACTTAAGGTGTGCCTAGTGCGTGTGTCATATTGCACGCGTCACATTGCGGCCATCTGGTTGACTAAAGGTGCTTTCGCGTCCCCACACGTAAGCAGTCTTAATGTGTCTCTGTCGTCTTTTATTGCAGGTGCACCTAGAAAATCGGGCATACATTGACAAGGAGAGGTGGGACCTGCTCCAGGGCCGTGGCCGGGACTCCCTGTGCTGCAAAGAGCTGGAGAAACTGGTTCAGGAAGTCCCAGCACTCAGGGGTAGGAGCGTTACAGGTGCTCTTTGTCGGCTCTTCCGGACGGACGACAATGCCGTTGAGAAGCCGGCATCAATTGAAAGCTGTTGGTAGTATCATTTACATTCCTTCAAGTTTGTTTTTGTAATGTGTGTAAAAATACATGTATTACACCAAAATAAATAATTTTCCCGGTGCATTTGATGCATCTTTCAAGGTGTGGTGCCTCTGAGGACTGGCCATGGAACATCTCAGGATTAACCGAACACAATAACACGATCCAGGCAAATATTTCATTACTACTTTTTGTAGCTACTTTTCTTCGCTACAACACGCTACTTTTAATTGATGAATGTTGAATTCTTGAAAGTAATCAGAGATGCTGGTTTGTCTCGTCCAGTAGTTCGTGGCTCCATGGGTAATGTTTCCCAGAAGGCCAACTACCGTATTTACTCGCCGAATGACCACACCTCTGAGCTGTGTGGCATCAAAATTTGGTTTCCCCCTTCATGCAGTGATGGCACCCCATACGTACCGTCGCAGCAAGTGACGACGGCATTAACGACACATGTTCGCTAAATTGCGAGGCACTGTTGCACACCATGATTTAACCTTACTTTGTGCTGTTTTGCCATGGATAAGTATGTGCAAGTTACACATATGCCAATATAAACGCTTTTGAGTGTGCGCTTGAGCACAGAAACCATGCTTCCGGCATGCAAGCACGAACAGAACACGGCTACGCATCATTTCTCGTAATGGTGACATTAAGCCTACCTTAAAACAGGGCACAGACAAAAAAGGACCCGTGGCCACAGCGGAAGGTTCGAATTATCGAGGTTTTAGTGCATGTAGTTGTGTGAATAAAGTGTATACCGACCATTCAACGTGTGTATATAGATCTGTAAGTGAAGTGTTTTTAGTATGTAACGGCTTATTCCTTTAAATGCAGGCACACCTTCTCCAAGGCACGTCGTATCTCTAAAGGAATTAAGTTCTAGAGGGCATGGCAGGTATGTGCCCGGTCCAAGTAGAATGCAAGGAATCATTTTTCGAGGGCCTTCTAAAATGTATATCTACTCTTTCATCATCATCATCATCAGCCTATATTTTATGTCCACTACAAGACGAAGGCCTCTCACTGCGATCTCCAATTACCCGTCTCGCGCTAGCGTATTCAACCTTGCGCCTGCAAATTTCCTACCTTCATCATCCCATCTGGTTTTCTGCCGACCTCGACTGCGCTTCCCTTCTCTTGGTATCCATTCTGAAACCCTAATGGTCCACCGGTTATCCATCCTACGCATTACATGACCTGCCCAGCTCCATTTCTTCCGCTTAATGTCAACTAGAATATCGGCTATCCCCGTTTATTCTCCGATCCACACCACTCTCTTCCTGTCTCTTAACGTTAGTCCTAAGATTTTTCGCTACATCGCTATTTGTGCGGTCCTTAACTTGTTCTCGAGCTTCTTTGTTAACCTCCAAGTTTCTGCCCCATATGTTAGCACCGGTAGAATGCAATGATTGTACACCTTTCTTTTCAATGACAGTGGTAAGCTCCCAGTCAAGCTCCCAGTCAGGAGCCGTATGCACTCCAACCCAATTTTATTCTTCTGCAAATTTCTTTCTCGTAATTAGGGTCCCCTGTGAGTAATTGACCTAAATAAATGTACTCCTCTACCGACTCTAGAGGCTGACTGGCGATCCTGAATCCTTGTTCCCTATCCAGGCTATTGAACATTATCTTTGTCTTCTGCATATTCATCTTCAATCCAATTACACTTTCTCGATTAAGGTCCTCAATCATCTGCTGTAATTTGTCTCCATTGTTTCTGAATAGGACAATGTCATCTGCAAACCGAAGGTTGTTGGGATATTCGCCGTTGATCCTCACTCCTAAGCCTTCCCAGTCTAAGAGCTTGAATACTTCTAAGCATGCAGTGAATAGCATTAGAGAGATTGTGTCTCCTTGCCTGACCCCTTTCTTGATAGGTAACTTTCTACTTTTCTTGTGGAGAACCAAGGTAGCTGTGGAATCCTTGTAGATGTTTGCTAAGATATTCACGTATGCCTCCTGTACCCCTTGATTACGCAATGCCTCTTTGACTGCTGTTATCTCTACTGAATCAAATGCCTTTTCATAATCTATGAAAGCCATATAGAGAGGTTGATTGTACTCCGCAGATTTCTCGATTACCTGATTGATGACATTGATATGATCCATCGTAGAGTATCCCTTCCTGAAGCCAGCCTGTTCTCTTGGTTGGCTGAAGTCAAGTGTTGCCCTGATTCTACTGGAAATTATCTTGGTGAATATTTTATACAATACTGAAAGCAAGCTAATGGGTCTATAATTCTTCAATTCTTCAACGTCTCCCTTCTTATGGATTAGTATAATGTTGGCGTTCTTCCAGCTCTCTGGTACACTTGAAGTTGTGAGGCATTGTGTATAAAGGGCCGCAAGCTTTTCAAGCATGATATCTCCTCCATCTTTGATTGAATCTACTGTTTTTCCGTCTTCTCCAGCAGCTTTTCCCCTGGTCATGTCTTTCAAGGCCCTTCTAACTTCATCGCTAGCTATAGAAGGAGCCTCTGTATCCGGTTCATCACTACTTCGAATGAAAGTAGCTTGGCTGTTTTGGACACTGTACAGTTCAGTATAGAATTCTTACGCTGCTTTTACTATGTCATCGAAATTGCTGATGATATTACCATGCTTATCTTTCACTGCATACATCTTGCCTTGTCCTATGCCAAGCTTTCTTCTTACTGATTTAATGCTGCGTCCATATTTTACGGCTTCCTCAATCTTTCCCACGTTATAATTTCGAATATCCCTTACTTTCTTCTTGTTGATCAGTTTTGACAGTTCAGCGAATTCTATCTGATCGCTTGAGTTGGACATTTTCATGTTTTGTCGTTTCTTTATTAGGTCCTTTGTTTGTTGGGAGAGCTTACCTACTGGTTGTCTTGGTGCTTTACCTCCCACTTCAATTGCTGCTTCTGAGATCAACCTAGTTACGGTTTCATTCATTACCTACATGTTGTCTTTATCTTCCTTTTCTAAAGCTGCATATTTGTTTGCGAGCACCAGCCTGAATTGGTCTGCTTTTACCCATACTACCTCTAGTTTGGTCTGTTTCCTCTTATTTATTTATTTATTTATTTATTTGACAATACTGCCAGCTGCTTTTTGGCAGCCAAAGCAGGAGTGGTATAGAAAAAAGAAAAGGGACACCGTACAAGCAAAGAAAATGTCGAAATGATGATGATGATGAAAATGTATTTATTGGAGGATGGCTCGAAGGCCTATTATGTGGAATAGGAAGGGGAGAGGGAAGGAGAAATTAGAGCCGTCCTAGAAGCTGCGTGTCCTTGGCGAAACCCAAGAGCGAGTCCAGGATGGCCCTGTCGGAATCCGCCAATCCAGTTGCCGGCCTAATCCACTCCTCGTAGGACGACACTTGCACCGCCCTCAGGTGGTGGTCCCGCTGCTTAGCGTAGCGCTGACACTCCCAAAACAAATGGGCTGCGGATGGTCGCGTGGCCACGCCGCAGTCAGGACACCTGTGCGGCTCCTGGGGTGCTTCTTCGTCCTCCGAGGCTGTCGAGGGGCCAAGTTCCTGCGACGGAAGGGGGTCAGGAGAAGGGAAAGGAGGACGTCTCTCCCTGCGTGGCCGGTACTGCCGCCACCGCTCTAGCACGTCCGGTGTAAGGACGAAGCCGGAACGGAGCCTATGCAGCAGCACCTGCCCCGCCCTGGGAAGACCCACGGGAAGTGGGTTTGGGTCTGGCGGGATACTCGCACGGAGTTTCCTCTTGCGTCGGTTGGCTGCTACTCTCAGAGCTCTATCTGGGTCATACGGTGGTCCTTTTGTCGTGCTCGTTGTGCTGGCGCTGAGGGTCTCTGAAGGATCCCGGGAGATGACGCGGTTGGAAAGAAGGGCGCGCGCCGCCTCATGGGCTCTCTCATTTCCCTCGATGCCCTGGTGACCAGGGATCCAATGAAGTGTTGCAGTGACCCCGCGGACCTCTGCACGCCTGAAGGCCTGCTTGACCAATAGAACTTCTGATGAGGCTGTGTGGCGAGACTTGCAAGCATGCAGCGCATATTGGGAGTCTGTGTATATATCGATGTGTTTTGCATGCGTGTTGCTTGAGACCTGGTCTACTGCCCAGCCTATCGCCCGGAGTTCAAGTTCAGTTGGGTCGTCGGCATCAGCAGTTATGAACGTAGAATGTGTCGCACAAGAACCGACTACGTGGTAGGCGACTGCTCCCTCACTGGTGCGTGGGTCGAAAGCTGCGTCAGTGTATACTTGTTCTTGGTTTGGTGGAGCATCTGCCAGACTCTGCGCATGACGCGCAGCAAATGCTGCTCGACGGTGCGCATGTTGTGCGCCCATGTTTCGAGGCGTTGGTGTAGTGTCGACGACAGCAATGTCATCCCAAGGTGGAATTTCCGATGGCAGTTGGGGTAAAGTTGATATATCCTTTCCCATGTAGGCCAGTAGTGCCCTGCCTTGTCTGGTGTGCTTCAGGCGCTCCTGGTGGCCTGCCTTCGATGCTTCGATGGTTGCGCGGAGGGTAGGCAACTTAGCATATCGATGCAGCTCCTCGACACGTGTGTGCTTCGGGAGCCCTGTGATGATGCGAAGAGCTGCTCTGTGGAGTACCTCTAGCTTTGTCCAGTGCCGAGCAAGCAGGTCATAACAGCGTGCTCCGTAAATCGCTCGGGATGTCAGCAGAGCACTCACAAGTTTTCGGCATACGTCGGTACCAGCACCACCCATGCGGAAACAGATCCGTTTTATGAGGTGCATAGTCTTGTGCCACGTCCTGCGAAGGTCAGCGAGCCACGCATCCGCTGTGCCTGTGTGGTCAATAGGTATCCCGAGAACGCGCACTGGTTTTTCCGATCGCTGCAGTGTTTCGCCTCCGAGAGTGAGCGTGAGGGCAGCTTCATCTTGCGCTGAGCCTCGGATCACCACGTAAGTTGTCTTCTCTGGAGATGGCCGCATACCAGTTTGTGGAAGGTAGTGGTCGATAACGTCAAGTGCCGCCTGCAGGGTCTTTTGCTGATTGTGAATCGGTCGTGACGCAGTCCATAAGGTGATATCATCTGCGTAAATGGTGAAGCCCAGTTCAGAAATAGCCTCTAGTCGCTGAGCCAGGCCTATCATAGTCAAATTAAAGAGCAGGGGTGACAGTATGGAGCCTTGCGGGACTCCCACCATGTTTGGGTAAACCTTCCCGACGTCTCCGTCTACCCGTACGGAAAAAGTGCGATCTTGAAGAAAAGAGCGTACAAAGTTGAGTGGGCGGCCTGTGATTCCGTGCCTCTCTGCTGCTTCGATGATGGCCTCATGCGTCACAGTGTCAAAAGCTCTCCGGAGGTCCACCGCCACGAGGATGCTCGGATGACGATTTCCTCGACCGACCGTGTTTCGACGCAGTACACCTTCCTTCACAAGCAGGAGGCTGTCATGGGTGCCAAGGTTTGGTCGAAACCCTGTCTGTGCTGGATGGAAGCGACCCTCCGTTTCTAGAAAGTGAGATATGCGCGTCAGGGCCATTCGCTCCGCCAGCTTACACGTCGTAAGTGTGAGCGACACTGGGCGCATGTTAGACAGTACATCTGGCTGTTTGTTTGGTTTCGGTATGGGTGTGACGATCGAATGCTTCCATTCTGCTGGGATTTCACCGTTGACCCACACTGCATTAATCTCATCGAGAAGTTGCTTCTTTGCGTATTCTTCAAGATTCCGCAGAGCCGCCCACGTCACACCATCATGGCCTGGTGCGCTACGCGCGTTTATAGAAGAAAGTGCCTGTTCGAGCTCGAAGAGCGAGAATGGGGCCTGGAGGTCCTCGTCGGTCACTGGCTGCGTTTTCCGGTAAATGTCGGCATTCGGAGACCTCGACGGTTGGGGAAAGAACGTCTTCGCGGCATCATATTGGAGCTGGATGACTGACTGGCCAGTTTTGAGCAAGACGTTTGAAATAGCACTGCGTGTTTTGCGCTGACCTGTCATAGCCTTGAACGTGTACCACACCTTATGGAGGCCAGTTCTTTCACTGAATGATGAGCAGTGCTGGCTCCAACGTTCCCGATACAGGCGCTTGGCGTATCTTCTAGCGACGGCAGTGCGACGTCGAAGACGCACATGGTCGCGATGTCGTCGGCCATTCTCTACGTACGTCAACTGTGCTCGCTTGCGCGCATCCCAAAGGTTTATCATGTGTATGTCCGGCGCCGGTGCATCAGCTCTTACCTCTGTCTCAATAGTGGCCATTCGCAGGGCGTGCGACGCCCGCTCTCGTACGGATGCAGTCTTGGGTTGCTCCGCAAATGCTCTTCTGTATGCATTCCACCTGATCGTACGCACAGTGCGGCCGGCCGCACATTTTCGTCCCATGTTCAAAGTAATCCACAGTGGATAGTGGTCGCTGCCCCAAGCGTCTGGGTCGCATCGCCAGTCTTTCACGTAGTCTGGTGTGGACAACGTCAGGTCCGGGGTCGTGTTACGCTGTCCACTATGCAGCGCGGCTCGGGTGGGGTAGTCGGTGTCATTTGCGAGCACTAAATCAGTTGTCTCCGTGGCATCTACGAGTGCCGTTCCCCGGGGCGTGTGATAATCATAGCCCCACTGCGGATGCTTGGCGTTGAAATCGCCACCTATTAGGAAGTCGTCGTTTGGGTAACATCTGCGCAAAGCGCGAATCCATGTGAACGAACCGCGTGTGCGGGAGCTAACTTCCGGGCGCATGTATACCGATACAAGTACTACATTGCGCTTTGCGATCTTGCAACGGACAGCTACCACTTCCTGCACGGCAGTCGAATACTTAGACGTATCAATCTGTGTTTGCGGAATGTCTGAGCGCACAAATACCGCCGCTTGTCCCCGTATCACAAATTCGTCGGCTGCACCGGCGATACCATTGGGCTGCTGGGTTCGATGTCGTTTCTTGTTTCGATGCTCTATTGACGGTTGGTAATAACCATTGAACTTTCGTAGTGTCTGATCTGTGCCATTGGTCTCTTGAAGTAGAAGCGCAAGAGGGCGGCCGACACAGTCAAACAAGAGGTTCAGTTCCACCGCACAGGTTCCCAGCCCCCGACAGTTCCACTGTAGCACGTGCGGAGTGGGACCGTCGAGAGCTGTACGCGAAGCTGGGTGGCTACTGACGCGAGGCGAAGAGCTGCTGAAGCAAGCCATATTGTCGCTGGAAGTGCTGCTCCTGCGCTTGGAGGAGAGGATGCAAAATTTGTTGTACCAGCAGAGCCAGATCCGTCTGCTGTGTTATGGTAGTAGAGGCTGGTTTTTGCGTTTTGGTGGGTTCCTGCGGATTACATGGCTGCTGCTGCCGCTTGGAGCGAAGCCGTTCGAGTAGAGCTGCATGCCTTTTTTCATTCTCTTCTAACTTCCGCCGCAGTTCGGCGTTCTGTCGTGCGAGTTCTGCGACCTCAGCTTCAGCACTATCTTTCGATGGGTCGACCAGCTGCGATGGTGAAGGTGGCATCGGGGTGGTATAATGCGAAACGTTCGCCGGCTTGGAAGCACTTGGTCGAGTTTGCTTGAGTGCTGCTGCATAGCTGAGGTTGGAGCCGCTTCCTCTCGCAGTCGGTTGTGCGCAGTTCTTTGAAACAGTCTCGTTCACTGCTTCCTTTAAGGTAAGTGGGTGCGTTGAGACGTTCTCGTCCTCAAGTCGGTGCTGCGTCGATTTAACGTCATGGGGCTGGACAGTTGTGCGGAGGCTTCTCGATCGGTGCACGCCATGCCTTTTACGACGATAGCGGGGCCGTGAGCGGATTTTCTTGGCGAGGTTTGCGTCAGACTTCAGTTTCGCTGGACACTTCGGGTCTGTAGCCGTGTGACCTTCTTCTTCACAGTTGCGGCATTTGGGCGTTGTCTGTTTGCATTCATCGCCAGCACTGCTTCCTTCGTGTGTCTTGCCGCATGTAGGGCATACCGCTTCGTTCGGACAGACATCCTTTTTATGACCAAAGCGATGACATCGTTTACACACAATGCTTTTAGGTTCGTAAATTGAAACCCGGGTGATGCGGCCGTAGTAAACGACGGTGTTAGGGGGGTGGCGTCCTTCAAATGTCAGCAAACATGTCCCACGCTTTCCCATTGGGCGCGCGTCAAGGATACGTCGGTGCTCACAGGTCAGCGCTGCCCGGAGTTCAGTCTTCGTTTCATTGCAGTCGACGTTGTATATCACGCCTCGGCACATGTCTCGGCCGGGTGCCTGATAGACTTGTACTGGTATCTGCCCGCGGTTCACGTCAAGTTGCGAAAGCTTGAGAAGCCCGTCAGCTTGCCTCTTGTCGTAAACGAGCAATCTTATGGTGTTAGATGCTGGTTGTAACGTGTACGTCAAAGGTCTGGTGTTGACGGCAGCGGATGTGGCCGTCACGAAGTTGCGGTGGAGGTCCTTGCTTGATACAGTCGTGAGCGCCACATTTACTCGTGGTTTCACGACTAGCACAAAAGCTTCTGGTAGTGTTTCCTTTTCGAGCCGTGTTTGGTTGTGCTTACGCTGTTGCACTTTCCACGCTCCTCCGTCGCCGTAATCGTCGAACGCGTCCTGGGAGAAGCCTCCGGCGTCTCTAATGGCCTCCAGCTTCTCAGCTGAGGATGCGTAAGAAAACAGTTCTTGAGACGCGGGCGGTGCAGTCTCTTTTTGTCGTGGCGTTGTCACATCAGATTGTTGGCTTGAAGACGTCGGTAGTGTTTGCGTTTGCATGTTGTCTTCGTCGCTGGAAAGGGCGGACGCATCTTCGTAGGCCGATGACGTGAAAGAGTCGCGCCGCGTTCGTTTCGATACCGTACTGGCCGTCGTTGACAGGCTTGCAGAGCGGTCTCTCTCATGACGGTGGCGGCTGCGGCTGCGTTCGTTGAGTTCCCGATCGCTCTTTCGTTTCTGGCGTTCGCGTCTATGTTGTTGGTCAGCGGTAGCATGCTCACATCGTTCTTCATGGGCCTCAGCAGAGCGTCCGATGGTAGACGCTCCTGGAACGCCTTCGGGACGCTGCGTAGTCGCTTCGTTGCTCAAATCTTGGGCTGACGCCGTCAAAGGTGATGGTCCCGGTTGTTGTTGTTCATGGTCAACAGATGGTGGTAGCTTCGACGACCCGGGCTCGGCCATCAATGCCGCCGTGGCCATGCATTAGGCTTAGCAAGGCCACCCGCCGGTGCGAGAAAGCGGCCGTAAAACGGCCAAGAAGCAACACACCTTTCCGAGGCTTGTCTCGACGCGTGGCCGATGCAACAGCGAAGAAGAGGATGTGCGACAGCAGGAGGTGAAAACGCGAACAGCTCGCGTAACAGTCGAAGAGAGTCGGAGCGCCAGGAGCATACGTGCGCTCGCGTCCGAACCGGAAGTTTTCAAAATGTCGAAATAAAATTCGAACACAGCAAGGTCAAACACAGTGCAACACAGATCATACTAGTACGCTACTGCGCACAACAATCTCTGCGAAACTAAAGACACGAGTTAAATAAAAATTCGGTACGAAAGAAATTGCGTGCTTCGCTCACATCTGAGAAATAGCTGATAAGAAAGAGTCGATGGTACGCTTGTTCGTTACCTCTTGTGGAAGCCTGTTCCAGTCTCTTATCGTTCTAGGAAAAAATGAAATTTGATAAGCGACAGTTCTAGCCTGGGGTACAATAAGGGTAAGTTCGTGCTTTCCGCGGGTACTTCTACACGTGTTAAACTGTAAGTAATTGTCAAAATTCATTTTAGTTTGGCCGTGACTATCGTGTAAAGCATCTTGAGACGGTGTAACTTACGGCGTTCCTCCAGTGTTGGAAGACCAGACCTTGAACGGAGATCGGATAGTGACACCTATCTTCCGTAGGCATTAAAAATGAACCTGAGTGCTCTTTTTTGGACTTTTTCCAGCTTATCTGTATCAGTCTTAGTGTGCGGGTCCCAAACGATATCACCATATTCAAGCAGTGGACGCACCAGTGAAGTATAACCAACTAGTTTTGTTTTGCTCGTACAGTGCTTCAGACGTTGCCGAAGTAACCATAGTCTTCTTGAGGCTGACGAAACTATGTTTTGAATGTGCGCACTCCATCTTAAATCGCGAGATATTTCAATCCCCAGATATTTAAACGTATCGACAAGCGTAATCCCAACGTCGTTAATTTTGTATGCATGCGATAGTGGACTCTTCTTTTTTGTTACGGTCATTTGGGAGCACTTAGGGATATTTAGGCTCATTTTCCAGGTCTGGCACCACTTAGAAATTGATGTTAGGGAATTGCTTAATAGTAATTGGTCATCTTTAGTTTGAATGGCATGATAAACAACGCAGTCATCCGCGAAAAATCGACATTGTACTGCAGTGTCAAGCGAGAGATCATTCAGATATACAAGAAAAAGTAATGGTCCAAGGACGGACCCTTGAGGAACGCCTGAAAGGACTGGAGCCATTGATGATTTAGAGTCACCTATTTGAACATATTGTTGGCGTTGCGTTAGGTAAGAGTCAAGCCATCGCAGAATACGCTCATTTCTAAAGAGACGCTTTAGTTTTAATATCATTTTGGAATGCGACACGCGGTCAAAGGCTTTTTCAAAGTCTAGAAAGATTATGTCGACCTGGCCACTATTATCAAGAACTGCAAACAAATCATTAGTAATGTGAAGTAATTGTGTCACTGTTGAAAGGCCGCGCCTAAATCCGTGCTGACTGTTCAAGAAAAAATTGTTGCCTTCTAGGAAGCTGCTTAAATGTTTGAAAAGAAAATGTTCTAATACCTTGCTAGCTGTGCACAACAGCGACACCGGGCGATAATTAGTCACTGTAAGCTTATCGCCAGTTTTGTGTATCGGTATAATTTTACCTATTTTCCAGTCAGAAGGAACTTCTCCTTTCTGCAAACTTTCGGTAAAAATAATATAAAGATACTTGGCACACCACTCCGCGTATCTAAACAAAAATGCATTTGGGATTTCGTCTGGTCCCGAAGATTTCCTAATGTCTAAGCTAAGCAATGCTGAAAAAATATCTTCTTCTGTGATTAGTAGCTCTGGAAGTTCATACATAGATGAGTTGCTGAAATCTACATTGTTATCGGCACTGCGCAGAAAAACGGACGAAAAGTAGTCGTTGTATGCCGTTGCTATACAGGTTGGGTCAGTGACGTCCTTATCGTGTATTTTCAATTTATTAACTGGTTCCTTCTTTTGTGTCAAATGAAGCCAAAACTTTCTCGGGTCGCTGGAAAGGAAGTTGTGCATTTTGACGTTGAAAAAAGTGAATCTGGACGATTTTATTTTCGAACGCAAATCCGATCGCAGCATAGCCAAGGTGCCGCTATCTCTGTGCTTTTTCGACGATAGTCGTTTTACGCGCCGCTTTAGATGAAGGATTTCGCGCGTTATCCAGGGGCTTCGTCGTTTGCTCTTGTGTTTTTTCGGGATGTATTTATTCATGCAATGACGCACCGCACATTTGAAGTGCAACCACAAACTGTTAACAGTTGTAAAGTTCCTGTGACACTGCAAAAAGAAATCATAGTCTTGTTCCAGGAAGTCTAATATGCTAACATCGTCCGCATTATTGAAATCATAGTAGGGCCTTGGCTTGCTGCGCTCAGCTTTACGCGACAGTTGGCTTTTAAGAAGGACAGAGAAATGGTCCGATATGCCGGGCACGACATCGACAGTATAACCTAGCTGACTAACGTTTTCGGATATGAAGACAAGGTCAAGAATCGAACTCGATACCGCAGTTTGGCGCGTTGGGGTATGCACTACCTGGTGTAGATCGAATGCATATGCGATATCTAGCAACATATCCGCGTGTTGGCATGTTGAAGTAGCACACATCAAGTCCCAATCTATATTAGGCATGTTGAAGTCGCCACTCATTATAACGCAACTGTAGCGCTTTTTGTTGTCGTACAGAAAGTCGTGTAGTGCCTCCAACATAGAGATGTCAGCATTGGGTGGTCGATAGACAGTTCCGATAAGTACGTTTTGGCAGGAAAGTTTGGTGCTATCCACACCATTTCAATCTGCTTATTGTGTGGGACCAGCGTATACTGAATGCCTTTCTTCATCAGAAGTGCCACTCCTCCCCCTCTTGAACAGCGATCATGCCGGATAATTTTATGCGTTACAGGCACAACATCTGCATCATCTATGCTATCGTGAAGCCAAGTCTCTGTTACCACGGTGATGTCGGGATCATAGGCAATGAGTAAACCTTCCAGATCGTCGGTTTTATTTACAATGCTTCTAGCGTTGACATTCATTAAGGATAAAGCTATTCGGTTTTGAGAAACTATTGGCTGTGGTTGGGGGTTGTTTGGATTGCACTGTTGGGTGCAGTCATCCCAAGAGCGTGGTCATTGACTAGGAGACTGGACAAGTTCGTTCCGCGCCTCATTCCAAAAGTAAAGGGTTCCATTGATTCTAACCTTGTCGAAAACAAGGGTGACCTTATCCCCATTCGACCTGTTTACTTTGGTACTTGCCCAAAGCTTCTTACGGATAGACTGCACCCTAGGCGAAAAGTCCTCCGAAATACTGAATTCCGTATCTCGCAATTTACCACAGTTCTTCAAAATTCTAAATTTGTCTCTCCCATCAAAAAGTTTGAGAATCACTGGACGACACTTATTCTCTGTTGGCCTACCGATTCTGTGAATTCGTTCAATATCCACGTTGGGCAGCTTCAGCAGGTCCTCAAGGATATCTTTCGATACTGTCCGCTCAAGAGAGGCAATTCGCTCCCCTTTTGCTTCCTTTACTCCAAAAATGATGAGGTTATTGCGTCTGCTTCGGTTCTCGAGGTCGTCAATCTTCAAAAGCAGACTGTCAACTGTCTCTTGCAAGGCATCAACCTTACTTGTATATTTGGTGACCGTTGAAGCTATGTTATCTAATTTCGTGTCAATAGCGTTCAATTTGTCGGTAGACTCTCTAAATTTACTGTTTGTCGTTTGCTTGAGGTCTCGTATGTCGTCGCGTATGATTTTAAGAATGTATTCAGTAGACGGACCCGGATTGGCTAAATTCACTCTTTCTCTCTTCAAATTGAGAGAAATCCTAGACCTCACTAATCTATGGTCACTCCACTTAACCTTATCTAACACTTCTACATCCTGCACTATGCTTGGATCGGCAGAAAGTATGAAATCTATTTCATTCCTTGTTTCTCCATTAGGGCTTTTCCAGGTCCACTTCCTGTTGCTGCGCTTCCTGAAGAAGGTATTCATTATTCGGAGCCTATTCCTTTCCGCAAATTCTACTAACATCTCTCCTCTTGCATTCCTAGAATCAATGCCGTAGTTGCCAATTGCTTGCTCACCAACCTGCTTTTTCACCACTTTCGCATTGAAGTCACCCATGACTACAGTATACTGAGTTTGCACCTTTCTCATTGCTAAGTCAACATCTTCATAAAACTTCTATTTCTTCATCATCTTGACTAGAGGTTGGGGCGTAGGCTTGTACTACCTTTTGTAACTCCTATTCAGCTTTATTACGACGACTGCTACCCTCTCATTAATGCTGTAGAATTCATCAATGTTGCCCGCTATGTTATTATGGGCTAGAAATCCTACCCCGGATTCTCTCTTAACTGGAAGACCTCCGTAGCAGAGGACGTGGCCGTTAGTCAGCACTGTATAAGCCTCACCAGTTCTTCTAACCTCACTAAGGCCAATAATATCCCATCTGCTCTTTATTGATACATAAACCAGTTAATGGATATCTGCTCGATAAAGAGCTCCACGTAGGCAATAGAGCCCGTCACAACGGGGTGCTGCATCATATGTCAAGCCTACAATTAATATATATATTTTTTTTGAGCAGCACACAAAGCCCAAAAGTAGCGTAAGGCATACAAGGCCCTCTAATTCATACGAGGCCCTCGTATGCATGGCAGTGCATACATGGAATCAATGGAATCAGGGCCCTCGTATTCATACATCGGTTTTTAAACGTTTTTAAAACTGCGCGAAAAAAAAAACGAGGACATACGAAAGAAACACACACGACACCACGAGCGCAGACTGCTAACTGTTAATTTCCGGAAAGCAAGCAACATATATTTCATTCAGGATCCTGAACACGTGTCCGCATTGCCACTCGCAAATGTGCCGATAAAAAAAAATATCTGCTGGGTAACAGTGCAAAACAAGATTGCGACAGGCGATCACCAAAATAACCGTGAGCCGTTCTTACTGTATCATCAAAAAGAGGGAAAACCGCGAGCAAGTGAAGGAAACGGAAATGGCAGATGTCACTTAACAAATAACCAGAGTAAAGTCGTAGGACGAGGCCATAAAAACGCTTGATTAAAATATTGACCAATTAACAAATAATAACCAAACAACAAATGTAGAGGCGATGATGTAAAAAAATGCATGTAGGTTAAAGATATGGCTTAATGAAAAAAAACAACAAAAAACGCCACAAGTAAAGGTGAAGGCGACGGATCTATAAACGTGGCTATGGAAAGCGTAAAACCTGCTGAAAAACTAACGCTGGGGCGTTTCAGCAGTTTTTTTTTTTTTTTTTTTACCGCAGTTTTTGGTCTCGGACGCAGTTTTCAGCATAAAAGCAAGCAACAAACAATAAACTAGGAGACAATTAACTGCCAAGAAGAATTTTTACAAGGCATATTCCAGAAAAGTTACTTCTTCTGGTAACGAGACAGACGGCGAGCTGATGCACTTGTCACCAGTTTTTATTATGTAAAAAGCTTCAACAATATCCATTTCGGTCTGGTCCCTCGATTTGAACAAGAACGTTGTGTTTTTAAGAATTGGTTTACAAGGGTTGTTTCTTCCGCCCTCATCTTTTTCTCTGAATCTGTTACAGTGTTGGGCCAAAGTGGCTCCTGTATTGTTCTTTACATGCCACTGGTGTTCCCGTTAAAACACCTGCCCGTTTGTCCAATATAAGTGCTGTCACATGTCAAGGGAATCGAATACACTACCCCACAGACTTTGTGTAGTTCGTTTCGTGCATGGTTGAGCACTGAGGCCTATCTTGCCTGTCACCATAGGGCACCCTCTACAAAGCTTCGCTCCCACGTGTAGGGTTGCAAAGAACTGGTTAACCTCCCCGCCTTTCCTTTTCCACTCTTTCCTTCCTTCCTCTACTAAGCTTACATGGAGCCGAAAATACGACCTTGACCCCGTAGCGACTTGCCACTTTTTCATGTTGTGCGACACTGTATGAATGTAGGGCATCAACTGCAGTTTTTCTTTCTTAATACCCTCTTTCTGTTGCTTTCTACCTTTCAGTTTTTGCAAGAGACTTTCACAGGCACCTGTGATTAAACTCTGAGGGTAACCAGCCGAAAGGAAGCGCCTAACTTGTCGCCTGGGTTTCCTGCCTCCATAGCTTCAGGTCATTCGTCGGTGTATTCCATGGGGTGCAACAGCTGAATCGGTCGTCTCAATGTGGTTTCATTAGGCATGCGCACCATGCTGGCCCTGATTCTTCCATCTCGTCCGAGAAGAACTTCTGCCACTTCTCCAGTTTTCCAGAGCTGCCGCGGTAGATAATGTTCGCCAACTAAAACGAGAGTTCCTTTCTTTAGTGCACTTGACAAATTGGGCGCAGCGAAATGTGCTGATTGGAAACTCGCCATGTACTTTTTGCCAGCGGCGCCAAAATTGGACGCCCATCCTTTGGTGGTAGCGCCAGCGATGAGCTAGTTGACCAGGTGTCTGAGTCGTCTCTGTAACGGAACTGCTGTCAGGAAGTGTGGTGAGTCACTTTCCTACTAGAAAGTGCGATGGTGCTAGAGGTTCGTGTTCGTTCGGCTCCGTGTAGACGTAGGTCAAGACTCGATAGCTAACAGTTTCGATTTCAATTAGTATTGTCGTGAGCTCATCGAAGTTGCAGTAGTTGTTACCCAAGACATTCTTCAATGATGTTGTCATGGACCAAACCATCCTTCCCCAGAATCTGCCCCACCAAGCGGCTTTCTCAGCTATAAACTTTCAGTGGATCTGGTGGCTTGTAAAGTAGTTGTGAATGTCTTCTCCTTTTATTGTTGTCCACCGTCGCCTTAGATCCTTAGAAGCGCGCTGGAATGTCTTGGCGTTCTAAGAAAAGGTGACTCGGCAGACTCCTCTTCTCGAAAAAAAAAATCTTGGGAACGCAATCAGTAAGTTTGGGGTGGACATGTCTGTCACCAGTTCAAGGTGTATTGCGCAAGAACTGCACACGCAAGAACAACAATGTAAGACTTCCGGTTCCATGATCCCTTGTGTTTAGTGGTACAGCGGAAGTCTACACCACTAACATCGAAGGTCACCCTCTCCAGAGGCAGAGAAGCGACTGGCTCAGTAGCAGCACGGCAGTTAAAACGGTTGCAAGTCACACATTTCTTAAGCACATTTTTCACCATTTGCCTTCCCCGCACGATCCAGTACTGTTCCTTCAGTTCGGTAAGAGTTTCCAGTGCGCCAGTATGCAATGTGTGGCGCTGATCGTTAGCTCTGGGAAGGGATGTCACGACGGGAGGATGCTTAACGTTGCAAGCCAACGCGGCTGCATTGAGCATTCCTCCAAGCGTCTTCCAATTTTGTTTGTTTGCCTTTTTGAGCATGTGGCTTTTTGACGTATGTGGCTTGAAGCTGTACGCTCAACACCTCCATTTTAGGTAGTTCTAGATTGCACTTAGAGCTGCCATGTGCTGTCATCACGCCTATGCATTTGTATATGTACGTCATTTTGTTCGCGCAGAATCATGGTGACCGCTCGCACTTATCAGAGAGTCCTCTTTGTATACTGTATCCTAAACACATGTGCATTTCATTTTCTTCCATATGCGCGGCATTGGCAATGTTTTATGATGCGCAGTGTAAGTTCTAGTCAGTGCAGATGGTGCGCCCTCTGTTCTTGATACGGTGCTTTTAAAGAAATGTGTATGAATTTGTTCATGTGTTACTGTACTCTGATAAAGGCTGGTCCACCAGCCGAAAACGTTACATAAATATGTCTTATTTCCAAAAAGTTGGTCGTCTCTTTGCTGTACCTATATATTGAAATACCACGGTCGAGACGACGCTTTATTCCAAGAAGGAAAGATGACGCAAAACGAACACGAGCCGATGAATGATGATTGTTTTGTACAGATGAAGATCGAGTCCGCTTACACTAATTTCCCTCGTGGAGGGAAGCGGCCGGCCGTGCGTTAAGACTGGGGAACGCGGGTGAAAGAGCTTCAGGCGGGAAACGTGCACGATCTCTGTTCCGCGGCAGCGTCGGTCGGTTCAACAGGTGTAACGCGATAGTTCACCGGCGATATGACAATATATCGAGACTCAATCTTCTCACATAAACCGGGTGTTCGTGCAGGTGTCCATAGGAGCACATCGTCACCAGGGCGGTAGGAAACGACGCGGTGAGAGGCATCGTACCGATGTTTGCGATCGTCTTGGCTTGCTTCAGTGTTCATACGGGCGCGACGACGACATTGGGCAAGGAGACACAAACTGGTCGCAAATGAATGGTGAAGCGTTGACGGGGCCAGAGAAGAAAGAAACGTCGAGTGATGTGGTTGGGTGGCGGCCGTATACTAAGAAAAACGGAGAGTATCCGGTGGTCCGTTGAGCAGACGTCACACCAAAACGGCCTAGTGTGAATGAGCCTATACAGAGCTTTGGTCAAGCACTCTTGTCTGGGAAAGTCGTTTGTGAGGAACGCGCTAGGAACGCCGTCGCCCGTGGACGCTGAGCCAGTTCTTTCAGAGCCGGGCATTGTATAGCCATCGTCTAAGTGTTAAGAAAATGCCCCATTGTGCTACTCGGAGCAGGCACCGAAGCCTCTTTCCCGAGTACGTAGAGAAGTGGTCGGTTTACCATTTTGTAGCCAAATTCAACATAATAAATCCCCAATATAGCTAAACCCCAACATAGCATATCCCACCAGAGCGCCAGCTTCGAGGGACTTCCCTCTGCACGAAGGGCTCTGACTTTTTTCATTCACACTTGAGTGACAAACATACCAGAGAGCTCTATATCATATTGAGCGTCTGCACCGCGCGTCCAATGGTCAAATGCTCCTTGATCGTCTGATTCACCGCCAGTTTAATCGCATTGAAAAAATGACGGCATTATTTCTGAACATTTCTAAGCATTCAGTTACGCCTTCGTCTCCGCAAGATATCACCAAACACGTGCTGCACATTTACCTTACAATCCCTGGCATACACAGAAAGTCTGATATGCCTGTTTCGGCCATATTCCAATTGGCTCAGACGCACATGTTCGACGGATTTCTAGATTACCTTCAAGTATTTAGAGATGCATCTGTACACAGCGACGGTCAAGGCGCCTCTGCAGCTTTTTTCTGCCCTTCGACTCAAGTACGACGTATGCGGAGCTAGCAGCAATTAATGTTGCACTGAAATACGTGCAAGAGGAGTTAACCACACCGAAGATTGTCATATTTACGGACTCCCGCGCTGCACTTAGCAGATTACAACGCAGTCAGGTTGATTGCCCAATTGTGCGCAACATTACTGACTCTGCCAACAAAATTTTATCCCGTGGGCATCTCTCGTTGCTCAATGGATACCTTCGCACGTAGGGATTGCCGGAAATGAAGAGGTTGATCGACTGGCTTCAACTTGCACTCATAATGACTGTGCTTGCCCTGAAATTTTGTGCAAGCTTGATGACGCTCGTCTGCTGATTCGTCGCCACCTACTCAAGCAGCATCCAGACCAGCGCGTCGCAAATGGAACGTTCCCGCCGCGTGTTCGCGGTCGAGGCTTGCCTCGTCGCGCTAGAGCACAACTACTCAAGCTAAGGGTTGGCTGTGTGAACGTGCGCGAACGTTTATACAGACAAGGACGTGTGACCAGACCATCGTGTTCGTCTTGCGGTGGCTGTGAGACACTTCAGCACCTGATATTGGAGTGTCCCGCTTTCAGTGCGCAACGCATATCGCTAGTGAGAGACTATCATCTCCTTGACCTGCGGTGTACGACACTAGATTATTGTTTATACCCCAGTGGTTGTGCGTCTCGACGTGATCAAGCTCATCGCGCTCTTCATACTTTTCTAGAAGCAACGAATTTGGGGGCACGCTTGTGACCCTGCAAATATTTCTTTTATTTTACATTCTTTAGTAGCGTGACCTGCAAGGACGTCGTGTATTCTACTTTATTCTTTGCGATTTGTCATCTCGCTCTTTCTCTCCTCCCCTCCTTCCTATCTTCCATTTCTATGTCTCCTCCTTTCTGAAGAGTAGGCGGGCCCCTTCTGGTGGCAGTTGCCAGCCTTGCTCCTCGCTTTCTCTTTCCTGTGCATATGTTTACAAATCAAATAATAAATAATAATAATAATAATAATAATAATAATAATAATAATAATAATAATAATAATAATAATAATAATAATAATAATAATAATTACTGTTCACTTATATGGGGTAACACAACCGCGCAAAATATTCAAATGCTGGAAATACTTCAAAAGAAAGCGATTCGGGTGATAGCTAACGTCTCTTTTTTCGAACCCACGTAAGAGCTTTTCCAACAAAACAGAATAATCAGAGCTGGTGACATATATAACTTCAAAACACTACTATACGCTATAGGAATTCTATGCTGGCGAAACTTGATTCATTACTAACCCTGGCAACTTTACAAGAAAATAGAAGTACATATTCATATCGTCGCGAGGCACCATGGCAGATCCCTTTCTCGCGTACTAATTATGGCTGCCAACGCCTTAATCATACACTACATTCCCTGCAACCAACAAAATGTTCGTGTGTTATTTCTAAACAAAACTAAAATGTTGGATTTGTTCTTATAGATGTGTATTGCTAAATGATCTAACAGTTTCGCAGAACTTCTGATGTACTCTCGTTGTGTTTATACACTCACACTTTTAACTATGATCCGTAGAATCCAGGTTTCTGCTGCAGCGATTGGGCCCGGGCCGCGCGGCAGGGTTTGCGTTGTCGACTCGATGCTGCAAAGGGCCTCTTCACGCTTCTAAACTTCGAAGATGCGGTGACGCCCTGGGCTACGTTACAGCGATTTCTGTCGCGAAAGCAGCAGCCTATATGCAGATTTCCTTCTCTGTTTATTTTTTCACATAAATGCACATATATTTTCCAAAGCGTTTGATCATGTTGCACATTGACGCCTCATATCAAAGCTTTCTGCGTTATCATATCAAAACTTTCTGTCTACGATTTTTCTATATTGTTTGTTTTATTTTTTGCCACCAAAATGTATTCCTCAATTGATTGACATACATGTGCACTCACTCCTGCAATATCTTGCTATGCAAGATGGCAGTATATGTAAATAAATAAATAAAAATTGGACTCCTGTACATTGTCATGGCCACGTCCCTTCCTGTCTGATCGAGAGCAATTTACATCTGTTAATGACCCCAAATCTAACGTTACTTCTGGTGTGCCGCAAGGAAGCGTCCTTGGGGCTCTGTTGTTTTTAATCTATATAAATGATTTGCCTAACCACATATCGTCGTGCATACGAAAATTTGAATATTCGCCAATTATTGCATAATCTACCACCAAATAACCAGCAATGAGGATCATACAGTACTCCAAACCCGCCGCGGTGGCTTAGTCAGCTAAGGCGTTGCGCTGCTGAGCACGAGATCGCGGGATCGAATCCCAGCCGCGGCGTCCGCATTTCGATGGAGGCGGAATGCAAAAACGCCCGTGTGCTGGCGTTGTAGTGCGCGATAAAGAACCCCAGGTGGTCAAAATAAATCACAGCCCTCCACTATGGCGTGCCTCCTAACCAGAACTGATTTTGGCACGTAAAACCCCAGAAAGAAGATGCTCCATCGAGACCTAGATATCGTGAACCAGTGGTGTAAGTCATGGCTCATGACACTAAACGTGTCAGAGTGTAAAACAATTCCTTCACCCGTAAACCTGTTAATTCGCAAGTTTATCTACCACATTAACAATAGTATTATATCCCCGACTGCACAATATAAGTATCTTGGCGTGCACCTTACACCTAACCTAACATGGTCTGAGCACATTACGTGTGTCTCTGCCAATGCATCCAAATCATTGGGGTTATTGCGCCGGAACTTGTGCAGGGTTCCATCTGCCTTGCGTAAACTGGCTTATTTGACATTCGTGCGACCCGAGCTTGAAGACGCGTCTCCCATTTGGTCACCACATCAGAAATACCTAATTGAAGCATTCGGAATAATTCAGAATAGGGCAAGTCATTTTATTACTCATAAAAACAGTTCCCAGTCTATAGCATAACGCATATCAAAGCCGAAATATCGTTGCAGTCATTGAGTACAGTAATCACCGTAATATTGCATTGCTGTCATTATTACATAAATTCATTCACTTTGACGGAATATCCCTACCATGCTTGAAACACCACGTCTTCACATCGCGCAGATTACACAATTTCAGCTATGCCCGCGTATATGCTACTCACAGCGCGGCCGCGCGGGCGCCGTATCTTGAAAGCGATCTGCGATGTGGGCGAAGTGCGCGCCCGCGCGGGCCTCATCTTCAAAGCGATCTGCGATGGGGAGAAAGTGCATCCGCCGAGTGCCGGTAGCTTCGTATGCGCTGCGCTTTCGACGTTTAGTTCGCGTTGAAGCGACAGCCAGCGCGAAGGTCAATTTGCTCGC
Organism: Dermacentor silvarum; assembly: GCF_013339745.2. Lineage (NCBI taxonomy): Eukaryota > Metazoa > Arthropoda > Arachnida > Ixodida > Ixodidae > Dermacentor > Dermacentor silvarum. The sequence continues at coordinate 682,210 of NC_051154.1, read as the reverse complement.
TGCCGCTGGCACGCTTTCTAACTCCAGCGTTTTGACGAGCTCCCATGGCCATCGAGCGAGATCTGTTCATGTTTACCTGTGCGAGCGTGACACCATGCTTGTTTATTTAGTTAGTAAGCGAATATTGACAGCTTTAAACGGCCGATAAAACTACTATCCTTATTTCATATAGCTGTCTACTAATTTGCTATCGCAATCGATGCTTCGCCTTTCGGGCGAAACTGCGACTTTTTTTTACAGCGAAGCTGTTTAAGCCAGCCGTAATTTGTGGTGCGTAGCCGTGGTAGCCATGGAAACCCGGAGGAGGAAGAGGAGGAGACCGCGTGCATGCTCCTCGCCAGCTCCCTGCCTTCCCGACCCCTGCCTCTCTTTTCTCCGCGGCGCGCTGAGCCAGGAAAAAAAAAAAAAGCCGAAAGCTTGCACTAGGCCGCGCAAAGCTCAAGACACAGCGAAGCTGGACGATTGATATTGAGCGGCTAGCCTCCAACGCGTTCGGCGTCGACAAGCAGCAGCGTTCTTGGTACTGGGCCAACCTTGGTTAGCCTGCCTGCGTTTGTGGCATGCCAGGAGCGCTGTCGCTCGTAGGCGCCCACGCGTCCAGCGCTAGTCACGCGAAATGTCGCGAAAGGGGAGGTACCTCCGATAATGATCGCTCGAGAATACCTTCCTACATGCGTAGTTAAGTAAAACCAAGACCTAGCAGCAACCAAGTTCATACCTAGCAGTAGCAGCCAGTAAGCTTCTCTGTGCCTAAGCTTTGCGCGACCGAGTGCAAATTTGCCTGATTTTTTTTTCACTACTTGCTGTTTTTGATGAATACGTATCTGTTCATTTCTTTTTCTTCTTTTTTAAGATCTCTCTGTTTTTTGTTATATGCACATTTCTTCGTTTTTGCACATTTCTTCGTTTGATTCCTTGTAGCATCGATATCTTTTCACCGATTTTATTGTATTGTAACATACACCCACCTCACCCTATGCCTCTTCGTAGGCCTATGAGGTCTTTCTAAATAAAATAAATAAAAAATATACTTCAAAGTATGTAAAATAATCTCTAGAAAAAAATGGCGAACGTTTCTCGATTGTAACTTGCGCTTAATGTACCTTTTTGTTAAATTTTTTATATATATTTCATTGTTATGTTACATCGATTGAGTTTGTGTCAAAGAATAATATGCAAGATAAGAGATTTCAATTGTATACTGAGCGTTATTTTCCACAACTGTATCATAACCAATTTTCACGCAATAACATTAAAGTATCTACACGTATTGGTGTTTAAAATACTCTTATATGCGTTATTGTATTGATAAACCAGCCACTCCCATGTCTGTCTGGGAGACCGGAGCTTTCCCAAGCCGAAGAAGAAGAAGAAGAAGAAGAAGAAGAAGAACGTAAACTTTATTATCAAATCGATAAGATTTGAGTCCGGCGTATTTTAGCGGGTCTGGGCACCCGCCGCGGACGCGGTTCCGAGACCTTGTCTCGAAGCGGCTTCCTCGGCTCGCTGGACGGCCCAGAGCTGTACTGTCAGGTTCGAGCTGAGCAGTGCGGTCTTCCAACGCGAGCGGAGGCTGGCGGTGGAAGAGATGGAGGTGTCGGCACTGCCCGAATTGTTTGTTATGTCCTGACATTCCCATAACATGTGATTAAGTGTGGCAACCTCGCCACAGTATGTGCAACTGTTTGTAGTGTGCATGTCTGGATACATGGCGTGCATGAGTCTTGGGTTTATGTAAGAATCAGTTTGTAATTGCCTGTAGTGTACTGCTTGCGCCCTGTCTAACCTAGCGTGAGGGAATGGGTATACGCGTCTCTGTAACTGGTAGTGTGTCGTGATGTCATGGAACCTGGTCAAATGATCCTCCCACGCCCAGACGTTTGCAGTACCCCGCGGGGGCTCTTCCTCCGATGATGCTCGGTGAGTGAGGCCTCGAGCAACGCGGTGAGCCGCTTCGTTGGGGGTGCTCAGTCCAGTGTGTGCCGGGATCCATAGCAAGTGCCTTCGGTTAGACGTCGGCCTCCCCCTGGTGTATGGGATGTCGCCTGAGTATGTGATACGCCTCTTGCGATATGCGCCCATTTGAAAAATTGCGAATTGCCGTTTGCGAATCGCACATCACGTATGTAGCCTTGGTTTGTGTGAGGGCCAGTGCTATGGCCGCTTCCTCTGCCGCTTCGGCATATGTCGTGTTCACGGTGACGCTCGTGAGGTGTTTACCTCGGTGGCTAGTAACTGCCGCCACAAAACTCTTCCTGTCTCGATAACGGGCTGCGTCGGTGAATACTGCCTCCTTGTCGTTGGAGTAACTTTGGTTCATGTGTTGTGCCCTGGCCTTACGTCTCCCCGTGTGGTGTTGGGGGTGCATTTTGCGAGGTAATGGGGGCACGTATAGTTGCTCGCGCATGGTTCTTGGCATTTCCACTTTGATTCCGTGCTGCGTGTGGTATGTAATGCCGAGCTTTTCGAGCACGTGCCTGCCCGGGCGGGTCTTGGATAGGCGCTCGAGTTGGGATACTTGTTGCGCCTCCACGAGTTCCTCGAGCGTGTTGTGCAAGCCTAGTTCTAGGAGCTTGGTGGTTGTACGCCTTGCGTATGAGGGCGTTGAGCTTGTTTCTTTCTGCAACCGTCCAGTTGTGAAACGCTGCCGTGTACGTTATTTGAGAAATAACGAAGGCTTGTATAAGTCGTATGACGTTGCCTTCGCGCATGCCCGCGTGTTTGTTGGTGATGCGTCGGATTAACTGCATCGTGCTGGTGGCCTTTACTGTTATCTTGCGAAGTGCTTCGCCATTGCCACTCTTGTGTTCAATCATCATTCCTAGTACCCGAATCTTGCCTACCATCGGGATGGGTAGGCCGTTTGATGCCGTTAATTGGATCTCTTCCTTTTCCGGGGGCGGTGTAGCCTTTAGGTGGGCGCCCCTTTCTGGCCAGTCTATATAGCAACAGCTCGGATTTTTCGGCCGAGCAGGTGAGTCCCGTGGCCACCAGGTAGTTTTCTAAGCACTGGATGGCCTGATGTAAACGTTGCTCGATCACTCCGTCACTGCCCGTTGTCGTCTAGATCGTAATATCATCCGCGTATAGCGTGTGGTGCAGTCCTTCGATTTGCAACAATCGGTCGGGTAACCCCAACAGGACGAGGTTGAAGAGCATCGGCGAGATGACCGAGCCCTGCGGTGTGCCCGAGCTCCCGATGTTGATTTGATCTGAGTCGAGTTGTCCCACTCGCACGCGAGCTGTGAGTGGGACAGAAGCTCGCGAGCTGCGCACGCGAGCTCCTTCCCGTGAGGAAGTCTCGAATGTAGTTGTACGTTCGCAGTCCGAGATTTAGCTTGTCTATTTGTCGTAATATGGCATCGTGGCGAACGCTATCGAAGGCCTTCTTCAGGTTCAGCCCGAGGATGGCACTCGTCGAGCGCCCCGGACTGTCTATGAGTTGGTGTTTTAGTTGCAGAAGGGCGTCTTGCGTGGAGAGATGTCTTCTGAACCCAATCATGGTGTGTGGAAATAATTCGTTGTCCTCGAGGTAATCCGTGAGTCTATGAGAAACGCGTGATCCATCAACTTGCCCACGCAGGACGTGAGGGAGATGGGGCGCAGGTTCTCCAGCTGTAATTTCTTGCCGGGTTTTGGTATCAGTATGATCTTTGCTTCTTTCCATTGCTGTGGTAGCTTGCCGTGCGCCCAACACTCGTTAATGTATTTTGTGAGTTTCTCAATTGATCCGTAATCGAGATTGCGTAGTGCCCTATTGGATATTCGATCGGGGCCAGGGGCCGACTTGGTGTTGAGTTTGACGAGGGCAGCCTGGATTTCGGCAACGGAGAATTCCGCGTCCAGGGTGGCGTTGCTTTCTCTCGTGTAGTCCAGATGTATTAGCGGTGGCGTTTGAGATATGTAAAGGAGTTCTGCATCCCGTAAGAATTGTTGTTCCGTTCCCCCGTAAGCGTGTATGATTTTGTATATGCCTTGCATGTGTGTGGTCTTGGTGTTGGCGGGATCTATCAGGTACCGCAGCATCTGCCACGTGCCACGCGTGGTGAGTTGACTGTCCATCTCCGCGCATTTCTCTTCCCATTGTCGCTGCAGGGTAAGCGCGTGCTTTTCTATTTCTTTGTTGAGCTACGCTATCCGTTTAGGCAGTCTTCTATGTGTCTCTGTTGTTTCCATCGGCGCTGCAGGTGGGTCTTGGCTTCCCACATGTGCAGTAACCGGGAGTCTATTGTATCGAGCCCAGCTTTTGACGGGATCTGTTGCGTCACGCGCTCGATGTCCCGCCGCAGTTGGTCGGTCCATTGGTCTATGTCTTTGATGTATGCCCCCTGTTGCTTGTCACGATGTTTGCGTAGTTGATTCCAGTTGGTGATCTTCATTTGGCGACCGGCATTGTGTTCCTGCGGGCCGTCTTCTGCCGTTATGCAAATGATGTAGTGATCGCTTCCCAAGTCTTGCATGGTGTTTGTCCAAGTGACTTGGCGTGTGTTGTACGTGAAAGTAAGGTCCGGCGTCGTGTCGGTGCTGACGCTGTTGCCCTGCCTTGTTGGTGCGGCGGAGTCGGTGACGAGCTCGAGTCCGGCGTATTGCACCGTGGCCCACAGATGCGTGCCTTTGGGCTGATCGTGCTTGTAACCCCACGCCGTGTGCACCGCGTTAAAGTCCCCCCCCCCCCCCCCCCCAATGAATAGCTGTTGCCCTTGGGCGATGTCGATTGCCCATTTGAAGAGAACATTGAAGCGGTGCTGCTGCTATAGATGTTGAGTACGAAGATGCTGTTGCGCGTCTTGCGTGGTGGAATTAGTTCTACGAGGACGTTTTCAATGTCTCTGACTTTAGTGTCGTGTTCGATAGCTGTGTGCGCTCGCTTGACCAGCGTGGTGAAGTTTGGTTTCTCCGCCTTGCCTGTTATAGACTGGTACCCCGTGAGTTTGGCGGGGCCGTTCGTTTCTTGCAATATGATGACGTCTGGGCGTTGGGGGATCGTTTTCAGGTGCGCTCGTTTGTTTTGGTAACTTCTGCAGTTCCACTGCCATATTGTGTGTTTTTGTTTAGGTGGGTGTCGCGCCATGTTTATATGTTGTTACATGTGTTGCACCGCTTCCCTATGCGACGGTACGATCGTGCTGTTCGTGGCTTCTAATCTGGATAGTCTGAGGTGAACGCTCTCCAAGCTCTGCTGGATGGTACGCGTGATGGACGCGATGATGGTTTTCTCGAGATTGCTTAAGCGAGCCTCGAGTGCATCTATTCGCGCGTCGCGTATCGCTGCGCGCGTGCGCTTGCGTCGTGTTGCTTCTGTAAGGGTGGGAGTGGGTCTGCGTTTAGTATCGGGGAATTCGACCTCGTCGTCCTCTATGGGTTCTTCTTGTGTTGCCTGCGTGGTCTCTGTGGGAGTGGGTCTGCGTTTAGTGTCGGGGCATACGACCTCGTCGTCCTCTATGAGTTCTTGTGTTTCCTGCATGGTCTCTGTATCAGTACCGCTTTTTACGGCATGCTGGAGTTGTTCTATGAGTTCGTCTTTTGCACGAATCTGTGTCTGCATGTGTTCTATTTGCTTCTGCAGCGCTTGTATTACCTGTGTTAATTTAGCTATCTCCGTATCTGTCTTAGCGGGTGTTTTGTCGCCAGCCTTCGCGGTTGGTGCTCGTTTTCCCGTGACCGCATCTGCCCAGCTCACCTTCTCGGTGGTCTCGGTGTCTCTCGTTACGGTCCTTCTGGGGGTGCGGCTGCGCATCCGGCGTTGCTTCCGGGGGTCCGGGGTGCGGCTCCGGGACCGGGAGCGGCCTCAGCTGCGGGTCCTGGATCTCGAGCGGGACTTGCCGGCGGAGCTGATGGCTTTGGCGGCCTCTTCCGCCTCCTCGGCGGCCCTGTGTCGTTCCCATTGCCTCTTTGTCACGACGTAGGGGGTCTTGTATCGTGCGCGGCAGTTGCGATCCGCCTTCATGTGTGTTCCCCCGCACAGCTTGCAACGGGGGGAGAACTGGTGGTCGGGGCCTGGGTTAATGGCGTCGCAACCACGGCACACTTTGTCCTGAGGATTGGGGCACACGTCCATGCGGTGACCGAGTCTTCCGCAGCAGTGACACATGTCGATTTGCTTACGATACATGGCATAGGGAACAAGGGCGCCGCCGTACCTGACGTAGGAAGGCACTCGCGGTCCTTCAAAGGCCACTATGACCGTCTTGGTATTACTGAGCCGTTTGGCTGCCAGGGCGTGGGGGTTGCGTCCATGAATGATGTTGGTGTGAATAGACTTGGCGTCCTCCTCCAACGGGATTCCCCTGATTATTCCCTTCACCGTGTATTCGGGGGCCGTCTCGTAGGCACTGACCTCGTGGCGGCGATCACCGATGGTGATGGCTTCTAATTGTCTATACTTCGCGGCATGAGTAGCGTGGGGTGTACTCGCGACAATGATGTTTTGGCGGTTGTTGGAACACACGGTGTCCTCCCCTGCTTCTTGCGCCGGCACGTTGGCCGCCCGGTAAATGGCCGATGCGAGGCGCACGGTTCCGGTGGTGGCAACGTCGAGGCCTCCTCTTGGTCGTATCACGATCTTGAAGTCACTTCGTGGGAGTAGTGGCATTTTCTGTTCGTGATGACTTGCTGCTTTACGTTACGCTGTTGTTGACGCGAACGCTGTCGGCTGCCGTTCGCTCCCTCGCCGGTGTGGGAGTGGGCTCCGTTCTGGGTGTTGCTCTGCGCGGTCTCGCGGTTAGATTGGGTCTTGTACCTGATGGTGCACCAACCGTTGCCCTCAAGAAACTCTTCGGGGGAGATGTCCTCCCCGTTCACTTGGACTTGCATCATTGTGACCCCTCGGGTGGCTGGCGACGTCCAGCGTGCGGACTACTCCGGTAAGGGTTAGCGTGGTGCCGGTCGGGCGCGGGTCAAAACCTCTCTAATTCGGAAGCAGGGGCGTAGCCAGAAATTTTTTTCGGGGGGGGGGGGGGGGAAGCGTTTGCTTTCCTCTACGTGACGTGATCGATAATAAATATCGGTAGTTTAAGCAGACTCTCTGCATGTATATCAAAGACATGGGACACCCCCCCCCCCCCCTCTCGCATGTGCTTGTGAAGAAATTAAGTAAAAAGTAAAGTAAGCTAGCTCAGTAAAATACAGCGAGTACAACAGGTACAGTGGGCGTTTGGAGCAACGGTCTCTCACCGCGCCGCTGAATGGACCAGTCTTCGAAAACGCATCATTGAGATGACCCACCCGATCGGAGAAGACATCATTAATTGTTTATCTCCGTTAAGCGTAGATGGCGTCGTCCTCGTCGGGGCGAAGTGCGTTTCACAAGTCAAGGACGGCTATACACGTGAAAATGTACGTGTGACCAGGCTATACTTACTCCCATAGCAATAGCTTGTTCGCTGCGTCTTTGCGTTAGAAAACTTAAATACGCGCAAAAACGCGTAATGCTTGTTTTCTTTCGAAGTTTTCGTCGCCCTGCTCCCTCATACGAGAGGGTTACATTTCCTGCGGCAAGTGCATGGGCCGCTGTGTCTTCCGCTGTGTGCGAGCGTGCAGCCGTCGTTTGCCTTTACGTCAACAGATTCAGAATTGTACAGAATATTTCACCGCACAGCATAGATATGGCATGTGTACGCAGTAGTGCGTGCAACTCATTTCTGCTTCACTTACGCCGGTGCAAACAGGAAGCGGCCTTGTACCTCACAGAATCTCGACTGATTGGTGTACTAGTGATGCAGGACTGAACTCCGGTCTTGTTCAGTACATAGTGCACATAATCAATTTCTCAGGACGCGTGAACTCCGACGAGAACTGTCAGCGCCTGCAACAAGAGTTTACTTACGCTGTACTGCGCACACCAGTAATCTATGCTTGTCGGCTGTCTGTTTCGTGCATTCTGTTGCGAGTCGGTGGAATTTCACTGGTGGCATCAACCCCGTCGTGTGTACATTGCTGGTTTACGATTCCACAACACAACAGCAACTACCAGCCTTCCGTAATTGCTGGTTTGGGATTCAACAACGCAACAGTGACTACCAGCCTTCCGTAGGGGCACAATCACAAACAACAGAAGTTTCGCGCGCAGACCGAGTCAAATCGGTCTCGGACCGATTTTTTCGCCATGGCGAAGCGGAAACGCGGCGGAAAGTCGTTCTGCTCGACCAGAAGCTACACTAGCATGTAAACATCCGGTCGTAAAATTGAATATGGCACCAAAAGTGATCGACGCGATCAAGAACCACCCCTTGCTCTACGACAAGAGTGGTACTAAAACGTACTGTCAGCAATACTCGCGATAGTATCCAACGTCGTGCGACCGGAGGTGCGGCAACGAAGCCTTGGCGTGACCCAACTTCTAAAGGCGCATTCACACTTGCGACTAGGCGAGGTCGCGCGACCGATTGCGACTGGCGACCAGAAAGCTACTCAAAACGAACGATGTTCACACTTACAAATGCGACCGACGATTCGCTAAACCGAAATGTATCACGATATGCCGTTCACGTCTGCTTGAAATGTCATCGCCGCGTAAAATAAGCGCCTGCGTGTACGGACGTCCTGTTCCTTCGCATCTGATTGGTTCAGCTGTTCTGCGACTGCGGTCGCGCGACTGAAAAATCGAGCAGTGAGCGACTGGCCCGAAACGGTCGCATTTCGAGAAAAGCGACCATTTGCGACTACTTGCGACTGGTCGCTTTGCGACCAACTTGGTCGCGCGACCTCGCCTAGTCGCAAGTGTAAATGGGCCCTAACACTTTAGAAAAGCCAGGCGAACCCACCACCACCGTTTCCGAGGTGTCCGCGTCTTCCGTTATTCATTGTCCATTTCCATAAAACAAGTAGGTTGAAGTATAAAAGCCCTTTCTTCTCCCACTTCCATGGCAGACAATAGTTAGGCAGATTCCTCGTTGGCGCTCCATAATTCTCCTGGCACGTGCACGGTATGTTGCAGAAGTCGCGGGGTGCTTTTCTCGTCGCGGCACGTAGGACGCGCAGGCTTCGGCGAGCCCCAACACAAGGGCCAGCGCGGGTTTTAACTTTGGTGTTCCCGTTGCCGCTTTGGTGTTCTGGAGGCGCCGCCAATAATACGAAATGATGAAATGTTATTAGAACTTGTAAATAAAAGCTATTAATGAAATATAATCATGCCTAGGCACCAACCTGTGACTCAGCGCTACCGCACCCGTGTGAGGAGAATTACGGAACGCCAACGAGGAATTTACCGAAGGTCGCATATGATACGCGAAGTTGCGCAAAATGATCACTTTTGATCACGGGTGGGTCAATGAATGAACATACCATGCTCGAAATGCGATAATGAGCGCTACTACGCCGACAAACGTACGCAGACTAGATGGATGTGGACGAAAGCGGCAGCGGCGGCCACGGCGGTAGCAAAACAAATGTGAACAACTTACACACGCGCGGAAAAGATTTTCCGGCCGCTTTGGCCTTTCCGCCTACTTGCCGCTTCCCAAGTGTGAACGTAGCCTAAACTGTTTTTCTGCCTGTTTTGCCGCCTAGGCGGGCGGATTTTTGCAAGATTTTGCCGCTGCCGCCAGCTTTGAGACCAAGTGTGAACGTAGCCTAAGATCCTGCGCGAGCGCGGCCTAACCGGCACCTGAAGGGAAGCAGCGGAAATGTATACCGGAAATTTCGACCACCTGAGGTCTTTAACGTGCACCTAAATCTAAACGGGCTTCGAGCATTTTCACCTTCATCCAAAATGCGGCTGCCGCATTTGTTGCTGCAGAATGCGACCGCCACATTCTCGCCCAAAACCTCACAGAGTGTCAAAGCCTTGACAAACACCGTGACAGTTTTTTTTTCCATATGCAGACATGATTCGCTGTAAATTATCAACCCAAACGGAAGCGCCCAGGAATGAAATTGTGATAGTAGCGCCGGTTTCTTGACTTATGGCAGCGCGAAGCGACGAGAAAAAAGGGTGGGTAAGTGGGGGGGGGGGGGGGGGGGGGTTGCGCAAAAAAATTGGGGGGGGTTTGAACCCCCCCAACCCCCCCCCCCCCCTGGCTACGCCCCTGTAATCGGAAGGAAGTCGTTTCCCATTTTGAATATGGTGCCAGTAGAATCTTGGTGACTTCCTGCGTACGCTGGTGTTAAATTCATCGAGTGAATGACTGATAATCACTGCGAAATTCTTTGGAAAACAGAGCCGACGTGAGATGCGGCCGCTCCCTTCGGCGACTTCTTCTTCCTCCAGCCGAAGAATTTCGGCTTTTATCCAGTTCTCCCTTTTTCACTTTGTGTATCCAGTGGTGCAAATAAAGAACACGACGACGACGATGATGATGATGATGATCTTGAAAGCCATCTGCGGCGGGGACAGAGTCCGCCTTGCGCTGTGTTTTCGCGGTGTAGTTCGCGTTGATGCGAGCGGCAGCACAAAGGTCAATTCGCTCGCTTGCTGACTCGCTGCAAAGTTTTGACAGTGAGTTTCTGCGGTCATCAAGTGAGATGCGTTCATGTTTGCGTGTGCGCGCGTGACACCATGCTTGTTAATTTAGTTAGTCTGCCTATGTTTACAAGTTTATGCAGCCAATAAAACTACTATCCTTAGTTTGTATAGCTGTCCACTAATTTGCTATCGCAATCGATGCTTCGCCTTTCGGGCGAAACTGAATTTTTTTTCAGGTTTCTGGATAATCTTCTGCCGTGGACAAATGGGGGCGCACGGTGGCTGCGAGGAGGAATGAACTACTTGTCACGCCAAAAGGGACCCGCGTCATTCTCCAGACTTCTATTGGAGGCTCTTGGTCTTTGTTTGTTACAATATGTTCATACCAGACGAATCGGAGCGCATCGTCATCTCCCTATTCCACAGAAATTTGCAGAAATGCCTTTTCATGGTCTGCACTTAATGCGCAATACAGTGAATTGTGAACTTAACGCCATAAGCAAATCTAGATTAAAGTTCAGTCCTGGTTCTAGGGCTTCGTTTAGAAATATATAACCTGCATCGTGAGAAGGTGCGTCAGATACTATTCTAATCTTGATCAAAAGAATTTCAGGCCTAAAGACAGCCCTAAGACACAGGTAGTATACTCTGCTTGCATCTTTGTTGATTTCTTCCGAAGGAAGTCGTTCCACGAACTCTTGTTCTACGTACTGACGGATAGCCTCGTCATACTTGATCAGTATCGCCTCTTTCATCAAGTTCTTCGTGAGGCTAGTCAAGCGCTCCTTTGCAACCGCCTTGTTGTCCGCGAGGTGCATGTTTAGGGGTTTCCAGCTTAGTGCTACCTCATAGCGCTTGACCATTCTCTTGACCGATGCCGAAAATATATTGATGATTTTTTTTTGCTTTCTTCGTTCGTTTGGGCACAAAAGTGAATGATTCCGATGCTGTCAAGTTCCCGAAAGGACTTAAGCTCCTTGGACAAGCTGAGTGTCTCAACGAACACTAAGGCACGAAGCACTGCCACGGTTGAGCCACTACTGAGAATCGCCAATGCTGCTGCTGGAAAGCCAGTGCTGGGAAGCACTGTCAGCTGAGCTACTGCTGGGAATCGCTCCTTGCAGCGTCCAGCCAAATTGTGTTTTTACCGCAACTAGTGCGCCTTGCAGCTTCTTCACCACACATCTAAGTCCAGTAATAGTCACCACCGATAAGAATGTCAATCCCGCTTCCCGTCGAACGGGCTGGTGCCACAGTGACATCTGCTAGTTCATCTATGTACAGTTGCACCTTCTTCAGGATGTTCTCAGGAACATGAAGCCGATAAGAGCAGATATCCGGTATTTCCAGAGCTTCGATAGAGTGCTCTTTCCGGTCGTATGGACGTCTTAGCCAAATTCTTACTCTTCTGCGATTTCTTTATGTTTCCTGCTCCTCCGAATGAGTAGATTGTGATGTCCTCTTCAACTATGACCTCTAGTTGCAGTTCGCGTGAGAGGTTTTTAGTGGCAAAGCTTCGCTGGCTACCTCCGTCAAAAAGGAGACGGGTGAGGGCTCTTCGTCCTTCGGCCCATACTTGAGAGGTTTGGAGCAACACAGCTGGTACTTTTTCAGATTTATTTCCCGTTGAAGAGTGCATATGACTTTGTTCTCGGGTATAGCTTCCATGTCAGGTCAAACATCTGAGTCAGGTGTCTTCTGCCACATTCCTTGAATTTTATTCTTTCAACGCGATAGCGTTAAGGGCCCCGTGTCGCAAAAAAAAAAAAAAAAAAAAAAAAAAAAAAAAAAAAACGGCGTCGGCGTCAGTCTCGGCGTCGGCGTCCACCTCCACGGAGAAGAAAATAATCTCGAACCACCCGACCACCCAGGCCAACCGCGTGCCGCAGAGGCGCTTGTGAACTACTCGAATTTCTGAAAATAAAATGTGTCAGAGAAATTGTAAAGTTCAACTTAACCACAACCTACAGGTAGAATAGCATCGCATTGTAATTGAATATACAATGAAACATTAATCTGTTACGAGGAAACTCAAACACAAACCCCTTTTCCAGCATAACTACCATTCATACAGCGGCGCGCCCCGGTCGGTGTTCCTTGCAAAAATATCATCCCGATGGCGCTCGCCCCCTCGGCAGCGGCGCGCCGAGGCGAAGGGGCAGAAAAAAGGGAAAAAAATAATAATAGCCCCTAGTAACATTCAATTGGACTATGCCTTCAAGAAAAAGTTTAAAAAGTGACTTTTTGCTTTCCACTAAAAATCGCCCTTGGAAGAAAGTAACTTCCATTTGTAAAGAGATTATAGGGAAAATTGTCTTTATAAAAAAGTCACTTCAAATTTTAAAGACGTGCTAATAAAATCTGTCTGTATAAAAAGTAACTTCAATTTCTAAACACGTTTTTTTAGAAAACGTTCTTTCAAAAAAAAGAAAAGAAACTACGCTGTCTTTTGGCATTGTATAAACACGCGTTAGCAGATTTTACACATAGCTAGGATATCCCTAAAGTCATTAGGAAGTTGTTCGATATTATAAAGACTGTTAAGAGGCATTTTTGCAAGGGCGTAAACACGTAGGAGCTACAGTGTTCTCTGCGCCTGCGTACAGCTTGCCAAACATAGAAAATAACTTTGTTGTACCCATATCGAACGTGGTATGCTAAAATCAAACTGAGATCGAGATGACAAAGCAGGTTAAAATGCAGCACAATGTCTGCGGTGCAGCGCGCGGCGCAAATATGATACTCGTCTTTAAAGGGTCCCTGAAACGATTCAGACAAATTTCGTACAGCGTAGGATGCAGCTACAGCAAAAAATTCGCAACACAATTTAATTGCAGAGTCTATCTATTAAGAGATGTATGGACGCTTTCGTCTCTACGCCTTGCCATTGAATCAGCAAACCCGATGCCGTGCCCCTTTGCGGGTGCTGTGCAGTGGAGACGAACTACGTGTCCTCTTAGAGGTTGGCTAGCCGGTACCATGGTCGTTGGCGAGGATACCCACGTATCTGGTGCCCAACGAATGTATCCTTCAGTAAGTGAGAGCCACACAGGATCTCTGAGAAGGTGGAATGAGCGATTCGGCAAGTCCACCAAACCTTCACCGCTACCTTCGACCGGTCGATTCCACAACCTTGACAATATGGCCGCAAAAGCAAAGCGTACGCAGGGTGACCTACTAGAAGCGCGGGCCTACCGCCTGTCACCGCCAGCAACCTCGTTCCTTGAACCCCGGGGCGCCTGGAAACGTACCATCCGCCCTTTCCAGCAAACCGAGAAGCCATCATTGGAGAAACGGAGCGAGGTGCGTTGGAGCTGTCTGGCCGCACTCTCGACTCAGACAAGCGGGTATAGTCCCACAGCCCGTCCGATAACGAAACGGGGACCACCGATGCGGTCCTGCAGTGGCAACTTATACGAACGCCCATAAGACGCAACAGAAACCACCGCCGGTGTCCAGCTCGGCCTGCACGCAGCGTCGTGTGCTACAAGAGCACGGGCCACATTTCCCCGGAGTACTGCCGCGCTATCGAAGGGCCCGATGGCCCAACAGGAAACAGCGTGCGCCATCGGTGACTCTACCTTCGCCGGCGGTGCCACAAACAAGAGGCACGATGATGTGTACGGTTCGAATTGATACCCTGTCGCCAGCCCCTTTCTTCACGCTCGGGATCGCTGTTCGAATGTTCGCATGCAAACGTTCTAACAGCTGCAGCGCTACTAGATAGCGGCATTAAAGCATCGCGGTTAGGGTAGGAACTTTAGGATCACTTGCGTGAGTCCAGCTGCGAGCCTGCAACCCCGCCTTCCATCTTGCGAGCTCCTACCTCGTGCGGCTCAGCGACATTCGTTGTGCGCTGGGAGGACGATATGTGCCGTCACAGGTTCGTGCACCTTCCTGGTCTTTCCGTCCCATGATACTACGCCTTCTGTCCCGCACAGGTATCGTGACTCGCATTGCTAACAAACGATACAGGGACCTGGTGCGCCCCTGAATGCTTTTGCGCATTTCCTTGTTGGTTCGGTGGTACATTTAGCCCCGGGAGAGAAGCTATGACAGGAGAAGGAGCGAGTTCCATTGACCCCCCAAGTCCGCGATACGCGGGTCATTGTCCGCCAGCCGAGTGGGCAAAGTTCGTTGCGAGACTCCTTCTCCCGCGCCGAGCGCAGCGATAGCGGATACGATTTGGCGCACTCCTACGATCGCCAGCGCGCGTGGCGAAACAAAGCGTTCGCTGCCGCCTTTGCCTTGCAGCTTGTCGGAATGTGCGAAGGCACACCTATCATCGCTGCTGAACCAATTTCGCACGAGGCATTTCGATGGCGGCGAAATGCGAAAACACCCGTGTGCTTAAATTTAGGTGCACGTTACAAAACCCCAGGTGGCCCAATTTTCCGGAGTCCCCCACTACGGCGTGCCTTATAACAAGATCATGATTTTGGCACGTAAAACCCCACAATTTAATTTAATTAATCAATTTCGCCCGAGTTCACAGATCAGCCGGGACGCACCACTCTTGGACACCGGGTCGACACAGGCGACGCGCTACCGTGGAAATGCAATCCTAGGCCCGTATACGTTTGGCAAAAAGGAAAATTATCGACTTTGCTATGAATGAAATTATCGACACTGTGGTAATACGCTGATTTGGTGCAAACCAGACTGGGTCGATTCCGATAATATTTTTTTTGTCTGTGGGATTCTCGGTAGGGCTTGGTTCCAAAAAAAGTCGTAGTTTCCCCCGAACGGCGAAGCATCAATTGCGATAGCAAATTAGTAGAGAGCTATACGAAGCAATGATAGTAGCTTAATAGGCCGTATTTGGTTGTAAACATTCGCTTACTAACTAAATAGACAAGCACGGTGTCACGCGCGCACAGGTAAATATAAACACATCTCGCTCGATGACCGCGGAAACTCGCTGTGAAAACGCCGGAATGAGAAAGCGCGCCAGCAGAAGCGGGCAAATTGAGCTTTGCGCTGTCTCTCGTCTCACTTCAACGCGAACTAAACGTCGAAAGCACAGCGCGTACGAGGCTACCGGCACTCGACGCATGCACTTTGTCCCCATCCCAGATCGCCTTGAAGATGAGGCCCGCGCGGGCGCGCACTTCGCCCACATCGCAAATCGCTTTCAAGATACGGCGCCCGCGCGGCCGCGCTGTGAGTAGCAGCCGACGGCGCATAACGCACCCCCCTCCCTCTTCGTCGCCTCGCCCCCGTGCCTCGCTCGCGAATGAAGAGCGCGCGCTTACGGCTCGCCTTCCTCCATAACGTGCGCTACATTGAGCCGCGATTGCCGGCTCACCCTCGTACTCTTTCATTCGCACACACAGCGCACGGCACGCGGCGACGATTTTATCGCCGTTGGACTTTATACGGAATCTCACGGCGACGGCGATGGTAGAAATGCACTTGGAGTGTCTATGTAATTGTTATCGCAATAAAGCAACTTGCCGCCTTTGGGAGCCGAACCAACAAGCTTCTCCTTCCGTGCGCGTTGCACTACCAATTCAGTTACGGCGGCGGCTCTTCACCCGTCCACATGTTTCGGCATTTATTCATGTGCACAAGATTTAACCCGGCGAATGTTAGGCAGCGTCACTCAAGACTATGGCAGTGGATGTGGTACATCCATTTGGCCGATTGGGTCACGTACTGCGGGAACACTAGGAGCAGGCAGCTGACCAATAAAGACTCACATGTCACCTGAAGGAATCAAACATGCCTGAGTCAAGACTTTCGCTATACAATGAACTGGAAGAAGGGGAGCCGAAGGGTCCGATTTTTGTTAGTTGCCACCATATGAAGCCAACAGAGAATGAAGAGTAGGAAAGCATAGGGGAAATTATTAAAGTTTTTGATAAACTGCATAAATAATGACATAAAGGCAAATGAAAGTGGACAAAAAAATTTACGCAGGAATTCCTGTCGGAGTTACTTAAGTATGCGTAAGCATGGTGGCGCTTGCTCATCTCCACGCAGCCCGTTGTAATTATCAATGTTATAACACTTGGCCCGGCCAGTACAAACGACAGCGCTGCGCGATACGAACTGGTGTGGACGGTGGCGTAAGGTGCATTGATAAAGCAAGCAAAGTATTGCAGGTGGTGGCGCCATGTGCGCTGATGACGTTTGCGATCGTAAGCTGTTTTCGCTCTTTAGTGCCTTCTCCATCCGTGTCGAACCATTCTGAGCCGTGATCAAAGGACTCTGGCACGGCCGTGCTGACGACCGTATCGTGAAAGCAATCTGTGAAGCGGACAGAGAGTGGCGACTGCTGATATCTACGCGCGCTGTGTTGTTGCCGCTTTGTTCGTGTTGAAGCGACAGGCAGCGCTCGCCGCTGCGGGCTCTATCTTGAAAAAGATCATCCTGAAACCGAAACCGGGGCTCGCCGTCCGCGATCTCAAGACATACGAGGTGGCGCGCGCCATCATGGAAGCCGCAGGGGGCTCCGCCGCGGGATTCAAATGCGACGACATGATCATCCGCCTCAGACCGGGCTCGAACATCGTGATCGTCAGCACCGCGCTCGAAGAACACGGGAAACGGATCGAAAAAATCAAGCATCTCAACCTAAACGGCAAGTCCCACCCGATGTCTACCTACGTAACAACCCCCGAATACCTCCTGAAGGGCGTAATACACGGCATCAATACAGACGTCACGGATGACGAAATTATAGACAACATCTGCGTCAGAACGCAAGGAGTGGAGGTGCTCCAGGCCCGGCGCCTGGGGGAAAGCAAAACAGTGCTGCTGATGTTCGACGGGGACGTGTTGCCTCGCTACGTCTACCTCTTCGGCGGCGAGACACCGTGCGTCCCATACCAGCCGACGAGGCAGTACTGCAGGACCTGCCAGGAGACGGGCCACCGCACGGACGTCTGCCCAAAAGCAGTGACGAGCCAATGCGCACAGTGTGGAATGGGGGACCCACCGCAAGACCACGTCTGCAAAACCACTTGTGCCTTCTGTGGCGGGGAACACGCCACCGGGGCCCCAGAATGTCAGAAGAAGCTCAAGCAAATCCAGTCACGGGACCGACCGAAACCGCAACAGCAGCAGCATCGGAGCCGGCCCAATCAGCGGGGGAACATCAAGGAACGCTGGCTGAGCTCGGAAAGGGAGCGCTCAGTCACTCCCGGACGGTCCAAGTCCAGGTCGAGACCGGAGTCTAAGGGGAGATCCAGCTCCCCAGAGGCGAGGCAACCACCACCGCCTCAGCAAAAGCAGAAGAAACTGAAACAAGCTAACAAAGAAATCGAGGTGAGCTGGGCAAAGGTGGCCTCCCAACCCAAACCAGACAACACACTTTCTGCCGAACTAGCGCAGCTAAGGAAAGAGTTAGAAATCACAAGAGTCAGATTAGGCGACTTGGAGAGAGAAAACAGGCAGCTTAAAAAGCAGGTACAAACACCCGCGTTTCAACAGTCACCCCCTAAATCAAACAACACAACGACGGTGAGCAATAGCACTGCCAAGCCCGCACAGCAGACACCAGTCACGGAGGAAACAGTAAAACACCTGGTAGACACGATAATCCCCCGCATCACAGAATACATTGATCGGAAATTCGCCGAGCAAGAAGAAAAGATGGAAAAGAGAACAAACGCCATACAAATTGAGTGCAGGCAGCTAATAAGAAAGCAAACAACGGGCACTACTATTAGAGAGAGGGCAGAAAAGTCCTATAATAGGCCCGGACTGCACACCTTCGGACAGGACCCCTCAGTCAGTCATGGCTAGACGCCACAGGGGCCTTGGGGAAACCACAGAGGTCTGGCAGTGGAACTGCAGAGGGTTCCGGCGTAAAAAGGGATTGCTGGAGCAGCTGGTTAAGTCCCAACAGACGCCGCCGGCCGCAATAGCACTCCAAGAAGTGGGCACTGTACCAAGTTTGCAGGGCTATGAAGCATTTACTGCTTCGGAAGAGCACAGGGTAGCAACGCTAATACACAAATCCGTAACGGTAATCAAACACGATACTGGTGTCGATACGGACATCTCCCACATATTAGTAGAAATTCTCTGTAAGGGCCCAGGACGGCATGGTGTTTTTCTCCTAAACATCTATAGCCCCCCCCCCCCCCCCCCCCCCCGCCAAAGGACAGCGGATTTTACCGGCATAATAGAAGGAGCGCTTCGAAAAGCGGACACCAAACCGCTACTAATCGCCGGGGATTTCAATGCAAGGGACCGGGCATGGGGTTACCCCACCCAAGACGTCAAGGGAAGACAGATAGTACAACTTATGGACAAGTGGGACCTACAACTACTCACGGACCCCACAATCCCTACAAGGATAGGGAATAGCGTACAGGCAGACACTAGTCCCGATCTAACAATGGGAAGAAATCTCGTTGGCGCAGTGTGGCTGAACACTCTCAACAACCTGGGGAGTGATCACTACATACTCAGCATCTCTTTTAAAACCCGCAAAATTAGAAGGCAAATTGGTACCGCTGAAGTCACGGATTGGCACGCATACAGGGAACGCACAACAGATGCGGATCTCGACATGGGAACTTTGGACAAATGGTGTGACGACCTCCGCAGCCACAAAAATATGGTCACCAAAAAGGTGGCCACCACAGAGGAAGCTCCAGGCGTCGATCCGCATCTGCTCCACCTATGGGAAGCCTGCAGAGGGCTCACCAAACGGTGGAAGAGGCAAAAACTAAATAGGAAATTCAAAATCCGCATTGCTGAAATCACCAAGGAGGCAGAGGACTATGCCCTAGAATTGGCTGAAAGTAATTGGAAGAAATTTTGCGACAGTCTGGACGGAACGCTGAGTACGAGCAAAACATGGCGAATACTCAGTGCCATCACAGACCCGACCAAAACTAAGGGCGAAAACAATAAGGCGTTAGAACGCCTGCTCCATACGTACACAGGCACGGAGGAGAAATTCCTGGCCGAGGTGGAGGAGAAATGTTTTGGAGGAGATATGGCCCCGCGCCCCTACGACGCAGAATATCAAGGAAAGCCCAACCATGCGTTGGACGCCCCCATTAGCGAATTCGAGGTCCGCGCAGCCATCGGGTGCATGACAAAGAATACGGCAGCGGGAGCGGACAAAATCACCAACGCAATGATCAGAAATATGAGCGACTGCTCGATCACGGCCTTTACAAAATTCATTAACGAGCACTGGGCACTTGGCACCATCCCGCAACAGTGGAAACATGCCCAGGTAATTCTAATCCCAAAGCCCGGTAAGAAACTGGAAGTAGCAAACCTGCGCCCAATCTCCCTCACGTCATGCCTAGGCAAATTGTATGAGAGGGTGATAAACAAACGGCTGCAGGACCATCTCGAAAACAATGACCTAATGCCGCACAACGTCTTTGGCTTCAGGCCCCACCTCTCAGCTCAGGACGTCCTGCTCCAGCTGAAAGAGGAGGTGCTGATACAACCCGCAGCAGGATGCGAGCACGTAGTTATGGCTGTCGACATAAAAGGCGCCTTTGACAACGTGAGCCATCAGGGGATCCTGGACGGCCTCACCGACACAAAATGCGGGGAAAGAATCTACAAATACGTTAGGGCATTTCTAAGTAATCGCACGGCTGAAATCAAGATCGGCACCCTACAATCGCGACTAATACAAGTGCCACATCGCGGAACACCACAAGGAGCAGTAATCTCTCCAACCCTCTTCAATGTAGCCATGCTAGGCCTAGCTAGGACACTCCAGGACCAGCCGCATATACGGTCCGCTATGTATGCGGACGACATCACGGTCTGGACTACCACAGGCTCGCTGGGGCAAAAGGAAGAGAGACTGCAGGAAGCCGCAAGCATCATCGAGGCATACGTAGTGGAACGCGGCATGCAATGCGCCCCACAAAAATCAGAGTTAATTAGAATACGGAAAGGCAAGGGCAACCAATCGGTCCCAGCGGATATGCAACACAAATTAGAGGTACACTTGGCTGGGAAAAAGATAGAGGAGAAAACCACCATCCGCATCCTGGGCATGTGGGTTCAGTCAAACCAAAGATGCACCGTCAACCTCCACCGCATTCAGACATCCGTAAAACAGGTGTCTAGAATGATCAGAAGGGTCACTAGTACAAAGGTTGGCATGAGAGAAAACGACACAATTCGTCTCGTCAAAAGTCTTATCGAAAGTAGAATGCTATACAGTCTTCCTTACTACAACTTGCTAAAGACTGAGATAGACTCCATAGAAACCTGTCTACGGGGAGCTTACAAAACGGCCCTGCAGCTTTCCCAAATGACCTCAACGGAACTCCTTATGGCCCTTGGGGTCTCGAATACTTTCGACGAACTCATGGAGGCACAGCTCAATGTACAAAAGTTAAGGCTCACCCAGACAGCAACGGGACGAGACACCCTGCGCAGACTGGGTTTCCGAGACTGCACGAAACTCCATAACAGACAGGCGGACCTCACAACCGCCCAGAGAGAAAAAATCACGGTTTCTCCAGTCCCACAAGGGATGGACCCTGTCCTAAACCCGGGACGCAGAGAAGCTACGGCTAAGCACTACAAGAAAACATATGAGGGCCGGAATAACACATACTACACTGACGCCACAGTACACAGAACACGTACACCATGGTTTGCAGCCACAGTGATAAATAGCAGTTACAAAGAAGTCACGAGTACCACAGCGCGGGCCCACAATATCTGCGAGGCCGAGGAGATAGCCATCGCTATGGCTATTGCAGCGCACGCAAACACAAACGAGGTAGGCCACATCTTGACGGACTCCATGCAGGCGTGTAGAAACTACCGAAACGGTAGGGTCTGCGTGGCAGCCGCCAAGATAATAAATGAACACAAAGACCTTGGCGCAATCAAACTCATCTGGATACCAGGTCATACTGGCATAGGGGGAAATGAACTCGCCCACATGGTGGCCACTGCGCACGCAACATACCAGTGCCACCGCGACAGTGAGGCGAGCATCAAACCCGAACCGGTAGACTGGAGCCGATCGGCAATCCTCGAATATTACAGGAGAGCTCGAATGAAATTCGCCCCACCCCATCGGAAACTAAGCAAAACGGAACAAGTCACTTGGAGAAGGTTGCAAACTAAAACTTACCCGCACCTGCATCTCCTACACAAAATAGATAAACAGAGGTATCCAGATGAGTGCCCGTGGTGCGGGGCCGAGCCCACGCTGGACCACATCACGTGGGAATGCGCCAAGGCTCCTCAAGACAACATTCACGAAACCACAACGCGAGAGGGATGGGAGGCCCTGCTCTCCAGCTCGGAGGAGGCGGCCCAGAGAGCTGCCACACTCCAGGCCAGCCGCAGAGCACACGCCAGCGGAGCCCTAGAATAGGGGCCCCGACCAACCTGAAGACCGCTCGTCCTATATTTTTTACAATAAATGTTTTCTACTTGAAAGCGATCGTCTTACGGCTCGGACGAACGGTCGGATGGACAGTTTTCTCGTTGGGTAAGCATAGAAATGCCTACGCACTTAAAATCAACTTGTCGCTGCAGGGAGCCGAACCCACAACCTCCTCATTACGCGCGCATTGCCTTACCAATTGTGCTGCGGCGGCGCCTGCACCCCCATCCACATGCTTCGGTATCTAAGCATACGTAGACGGAGGAACAGCCGCCGCCATAGCACAAATGATAGGGTGATGAGGAGGTTGTAGGTTCGGCTCCCATTGGCGGCAAATTGTTTTTTTTTTTTTTTTGTCCAGTTTTATTTTCCTTCAGCTTATAAATTCGTAGCCTTCAAAAGAAAAACTACAAATAATTCCCATATGCATTGCTTGGCTTCTTTATCTGTTGGCATCGTAGATATGTTTTATGAAGCAACTTACATGTACTTTCTGTAAATAATTTATAGAGAAGTAGGAAAAAAATGCCGGCAAATCCCACCCTGTGATAATCGATTTTATGCGAAGCGCAGTGTCCGGGGAGCCTATCAAGTTAACGAAACGACCATGGGAGCACCGAGGTATAAGTGGCTGTTTCATGACCTACATGGCACGGATGTCATGACATTCATGACCTATCATTTATGTCTGAACCCATCATGACCTATCATGTATGCCTGAACTCATTTCAGTGGTTTTTGAATCATTGCCCTTTGTGCTGAGTCAGGCTCATGACTATGACTTCTACCATCATCCTTTAGTGTTTCTTTCATTTAGTACCCGCGTCTGAACTCATTCCAGTGGTTTTTGAATGTTAATAATTTTTTGCTGAGTCATGCGCATGACTATGACTTCTACCATCATCATTTAGGGTTTTCTTCATTTAGTGCCCACGTCCGAACCCATTCCAGTGTTTTTTTAGTATTAATCATTTTTCGCTGAGTCACGTCATTTTAGCTGAGTCATGCTTATGACTATGACTTATACCGTCATCCTTTAGTGTTTCCATCACTTAGTGCCCACGTCTGAACCCATTCCAGTGGTTTTTGAGTGTTAATCATTTTCTCTAAGTCACTGTCATTTTGGCTGAGTCATGCTCATGACTACGACTTCCACCATCATCTTTTAGTGTTTACTTCACTTAGTACGCATGTCCGAACCCATTCTAGTTATATACAAGTTAACGAAACGACCGTGAGAGCCCCACGACTTAGGTGGCGGTTTCATGACCTGCATGGCATCGTTTATCTTCGTCATACATTCTTCTCATACCAAGCCAATTTCTGTACCTACCAAGTTAACGAAACGACCATGAGAGCACCAAGACGTAGGCGGCTAGATAGATAGATAGATAAATAGATACTGACAAAGTGGCAAATGTTCGCCAAGAAATGTTCCGCATTTAAATTCAAAACTTTTACTCGCTTTAGCTGAAACGTTGTTGACTTGCCACTGCCAAGATGACTCGGCTGTGTAATACCCCTTAAATATCTAAGCTCTCTCACTTTAGTTAGTAAGTCATTCTTAATGTTGCAAAAAATAATAATAGGGTTCTATTGTGAGTAATTTCCATATGAACTGTTTTAGTTTGATTTAACAGCATATGCCGCTGATTACACTATTGAACGCTTGATCTAGATCCTCCTTAAGCATTTCATCATTATTCGCTGTAGATAGCCGCTCTGTGAAAATGCAGTGCTCTGCAAATACCCTTATGTGTGGTGTCACACCGTAAGTAATATCAGTTACGCCTAATAGAACCAACAGTGGCTCCAGACTGTGGTAAAATTGATATGAGGATATTATAAAATGTTGGTTAGCCTCAGCAACCCCATACAGATATCCATCCCTGTCTTCGTCAGACATGTCCATATTCACAGTTCTGTACAACCTTAATAGTTTACATGTAGTTTAGCAGGATTCACCGGGCAAGTCTAGTCTTCTCTACAGTGTATGCTCAGCTTTCTTTCATTTCTTTTACAGTGCGTCCACGAAGCGATTTATGCTCTCAATGAGCTTCGTACATGGCGTCTAGGGGGGCTCGTTATTTTCCTACCACGATTTCGGCAATAAAGAAAGCCATGTTAGCAACCTGCGCCTTCGCACTTCACCCATTGTAACGGCTTACTGAGATATCATTTCAGCCTTTCGTGAGCTCCTCGTAAGCTTTGCCGAAAAATGTGCGCGTTTTTTGTTTGTTCGTTGTGAGGTACAGTAGATAGTCTGCTTTCCACGCAAACTATCATTTCGCATGCTTGCGCAATGACTGCCGCTATCTGCATACGAATCGTTTACGTTTTTACCACAACTGCTACTCTTATCTTTTTTATTTAATAAAGTGCGTCATTATCATTTACCTTCCGGTGGCGGTCTTACCAAGCATCGACTTCGTCGGAGAGTGCGTAAGATAGGTTCGTTCACAGGGACCACGCCGCATCTCCACCAATGTTGTCACAGATGAGATGGGTTTGTTTACAATGAAGGAAGGGGAGGGTGCGGGAGGCGGCGTAGAAGGAAATGACCAGTTCTTCTTCGGCTTGGCCACTGAACTACTAATATGTATAATCGTATATTGCGGCGCGGCTGCACTTTGGGTAGCGTTGCACGCCGTGCCGAATTAAACCAATAAAGGGCACTGAGCGAAAAGATATTTTTCGCTCAAAAGACTTTTGCTATATTCGAGCCTGTGTACTGCTACACAATTTTCAACAGAACTGGGTCGCTATAATGTAAGTGTTCCTATCGGCCAATTGTATTCTCCATTTCGAGGTCACGGGTCATTCCCGGCCTCGGTGACTGGTGAGAATTGCAAAAACAGTCGTATACGTAGATTTATGTGCATGTTAAAGAACTTCAGGTGGTCAGAATAATTCCGGAGTAGCTATGAGGTACTATTTCCGTGCCTCATAATCACACCATTGCTTTAGCACGTAAAACTCTAGTAGTTAATTGTTCTTATTTCGTTCTTTTCTTATTAACCCAAGTTCACGGCCCGTCAACCCTTCTTATTACGTGGGCGGAGCGTCTCGCGAACCTCTGAAGAAGCGCGAAACGAAACAGCATTGGAAAAGAATCATTCCAATAATGGCCCTAATTTCGTGGCGTCTGACGTGAGCTACAAATAGGTAATTTGGATAGCACCCGGCAATCTTCATTACGAAAGCACCACAACAAATCTTAGTGAACATCGAAAAGTGTCACTTTTCTAGCTGTCACCGTAGACAAACTTGAAAACAAAGTGAAAGCGAACTTCTCGGAACTGTGATACACGGATGGAGCAGAAAAGAAGCGCCGCTTGCTCAGGTACACTTACCCATCGGTGGTCTGATCCCAAGTGCCCACTCACCCATGCGCGGTCGACTCCCGAGTGCCAACACAGGGTAACGCCCGCCCCGCATCCATTGGTTGCATGCTTCGCCGGTCCCCGCCCATTGTGTTGCTGCAGATCGATGACAAGCGCTTCTTGCAGTCAGTGCCGGTTTGAAACTCATTTTCGCACAGGCTACGCTGATGATCTTGACTAGCGCAGCTAGGAAAAACGTTGCTTTTAGGCTACAGTTATTGATTGGCGTTGACGGCGATAGAAATGACGCAGACACACTTCCAACTGATTCATTTCCAGAAGAAAGCATTCGGCACGTGCGCCGAAGGGAATCGAAAGAAGAGCATACACCAAGGTGTATAATAAACAGCCACGTACCCAGGACGCAAAATTATTGCCGCGGCAACGATAGATGAAGCTTACTTACACATGCATTACCTTCATTCTTGGTAAAATAGGACTCGCCCAGCTCAAGGGCAACTGTGTCAGAATTTGGTTTTCCGATAGCACAGGTGCTCACGTGCATGACTTATAATGATGAAACAGGGCAAGTCATTTTTGTTGACTGCACGCGCTCTCGTAACCGCGTACGTATGCATTGGCCAGTCTGTACGCCTTCGCGGAAAGTCATAAGTGACACCGACAGAGTGCTCTACAAAAAAGCACAGCGTGTTCTTCTTGTTTTTTTTTTTTTTTTTGTTACAAAAAAATAAAAACAGGTACTTATGGTTGATGATAGATATGACATCAGAGATAGGTTTAGTACAGTAAAGAGCTAATTAAGTGTCGGGAATAATTAGCACCAATTAAGGAAAGTCTAATTGCCGTACACCAAAGCACAAAATCGTACACTTTAGATACCCACCGCGTCAGTACAGCTTCTCGTGAAACTCCAGGACCAGAAGTGACGTCATCAGTGACGTCACAGTTAAACGAGGGGTACCCTCTCATTACTAATGAAAATAAAAACAAGCTAATTAGACCTACACACTACCTGACACAGAGTGAACGCCTGCCTAACGCAGCTGAGGGGTGACTCCCTCCTGTCTCGCTTGTCCTATCGCGGCGCGCACCTGCTCCGTCGTTCGTCAGCGGCGGAGGGTCCGCAAAGGGGTACGCGTCGCGCCGTCCGCTCCTTGGTGCGTGGCCCCCCAGTTCCGTTCGCTCGCTCCTCCGAGTTCAGTTTCCCGCCCTACACCAGGGTATACACCAACGCCGAGGTGCAAGTGCCACGAGCAGGCACCTAAGTCAAGAATTAGGGCCCTTTCTCATTTTCTTTTTCTTCTTATTCTTTGTTCATTGCACGGCTGCAACAACTTGATGATTTACAAGGTGGAGAAAACCACCAGAATGGCATTCCTTGAAACTTCCTTCTTTAGATTTTGTGTATGACGTCCGCGTGTGTGTTTTTCTAGCTACATTTACATTCTGGTTACCGAGGCTTAATTTTTAATTTTCTAACCAGGACTTCTGCGACCGGGGATAGAAGTGTACCGAGAAAGTTACCGAAAATGACTCGGAAAAGCTCCAAATGAAAACTCGCTAGTAAGGGGGGGGGGGGGGGGGGGGGACAAGCTGGGCCTATATAGAGAGATGTGAAACTTGCTTAGGCTAGCGCTCATTTATGTTGTGTCATCACTTGCTCTCTCATTGTTGCTCCACAATTCTGCTCTTAAACATGCGCCGTTCAAGAATGTGTTTTACTAGAACGACGCTGTGCGCACACATGTTGCCGGGTGTGTTTAGCAGCCTGTTGGAATGTGTACAAGTGTGCAAATAACAGCACTCCTTTCAATGTCATCAGCGACCTGGGCTGGCTCGCGAGGCAAGAGCACCCGTCAGCTTAGTAGATGAATTCGTTTAATATTCGTGCTTGTGGTTTGAATTCGTTATTGTCACATTATTATTGCGATAGCAATTATATGGACACTCCAAGCGAATTTCTGCCGTCGGCGTCGTCGTCACCATCGTCGCCGTGAGGTTCCGTATAAAATCTAACGGCGATAAAATTGTCGCCGCGCGCCGTATGCTGTATGTGCGAGTGAAAGCGCGCGAGGGACGTGCGCTTTTAAGGAGAGCGAACGCATGGCGGAGAGCATATGCGACGTTTTCCGTCGTGCGAAAGGCCGTGGGGGATGGGAAGGAGGGAGGGAGGAAGGGGAGGCGACGTTTAGCCGCGGCACCAAATGCGTATCTTGCAACCGGGTGCAAGGGGAACTGGAGACCCAATCTCCCACTCGAAAGGAGGAAAGCGGGAAGGCAGCGCGGGAGGGAGGTTGTGCGGCTTCTACTCTGCCAGCAACTGCGTACTTGTACTTTGCGCGGCTGCCGGCTGTCACGCGCACCGTATCTTGAAAGCGATCTCCACACGGCTCCTACATTTGTATGCCCTGTACTTTCCCCACTCCATTTCCGTTGAAGCGATAGACCGCACGAACCTTCGCTCGCTGCTGCGGCCGCGCTTGCTCACGCCAGCGTTTTGACAGTGGTTGTTCGTGGTCGTCGAGTGTGATCTATTCATGTTTGCTTGTGCGCGCTGACACCATGCTTGTTAATTCAGTTAGTAAGCGAATGTGTCCAAGTATATGCAGCCGATAAAACTACTATCTTTACTGCGTATCATCATCATCAGCTTATATTTATGCCCACTGCAGGACGAAGGCCTCTCCCTGACATCGCCAATTACCCCTGTAATGCGCTAGGTGAATCCAACGTGCGCCTGCAAATTTCCTAACTTCATCAGCCCACCTAGTTTTCTGCTGTCCTCGATTGCGTTTCCCTTCTCTTGGTATCCACGCTGTAACTCTAATGGTCCACCGGTTATCCATCCTACGCATTTCATTACTGCGTATAGCTCTCTACTAATTTGCTATCGGAATTGATGCTTCGTCTTTCGGGCTAAACTGCGACATTTATTGCGATAGCAATTATATGGACACTCCAAGCGCATGTTTGCCGTCGCCGTAGGGTTCCGTATAAAGTCCAACGGCGATAAAACCATTGCCGTACGCTGTGTGTGCGAGTGAAAGCGTGCGAGGGTGAGCTGGTATCCGCAGCTTAATCTCGCGCACGCGAGAGAGGAAGGCGGCCGGAAGCGCGCGCGCTCTTCGTTCGCGCGCGAGGCACCGGGAGGAGGCGATGGCGACAGTGGGGGGGAGGTGCGCTATGCTCCGTGAAAGCGATCTGCGCTGTGGTAGCAATCTGCGTTATGCTATCTTGAAAGCGATCTGCGCTGTGGTCGAAGTGTGTGCCCGCGGGAGCCTCATCTTGAAAGTGATCTGCGATGGGTACATAGGGCATGCGCCGAGTGCCGGTAGCTTCGTATGCGCTGCGCTTTCGATGTTTAATTCGCGTTGAAGCGAGAGCCAGCGCGAAGGTCAATTTGCTCGCTGCGGCTGGCGCGCTTTCTCACTGCTGCGTTTTGACGAGTATCCACTGTCATCGAGCGAAATGTGTTCATGTTTGCCTGTGCGCGCGTGGCACCGTGCTTGTTTATTTAGTCAGTAAACGAATATTCACAACTTTATAACGCCGATAAAACTACCATTCTTTCTTCGTATAGCTGTGGTAGTGACATAAAACGAACACTTGCCAAGGAAATACATGTATTGGAAAAAAAACTTGATGTTTCGAGTCCCGTACGGGACCCTCGATCACAATGAAAGCAAACACGGTGGCTCTTGTTTAATTATGGGATAGATGGCGTAGTGCGCGTGTGTAGATTTCTGGCAGATTCCCACGTGTCCTGTTTATCGCATGTTGCGTCATCTGAATGTGCAGCGATTCAAGCATTAGTCTTGCAGGCAGTTTCTTCTCTGTGGCGATTATGGATGCCGATTCCCAGTCTATGCAGTGACCTGTGTTTTCGTGGTGTTCTGATAATGGGATCCCTCTTTTCCCTCTCGCACGCCTATTCACGTCGATGACTTATGTCGTCTGTTGGAGTTCTGCCTCAAAAATGCGTGCTTTGTTTTCAATAAGCATTTCTACCGACAAGTCTTTGGGACCGCCATGAGGGCTTCTGTATCAGTCGTGTGCGCTAATCTAGCCCTGGAGGCCATCGAGGATGCCGCGTTGTTGTCGTTCTCCCCTGCTCCAAAATTCTTCGTCCGTTACGTTGATGACTGCTTTTGTGTTATTCGCCGCAGTGACGTCCAAAAGTTCCTGGCCCACCTCAACTCTTTCAAGCCCAGTATCCAGTTTACGGTGGAATATGAAGAGAGCAGCCGCATAGCTTTCCTTGATGTTCTCGTGGAACGCGTGGATAAAGGTTTCGCCACAACGGTATATCGAAAGCCCACGCACACGGGAAAATACCTCGATTTCCTTTCCGTACACCCAAAGGGCCATAAGCGCTCGGTTGTGTCATCCCTGTTCGATCGCGCCTTCCGTCTCTGTTCGAGCCCTACAAGACGCAGAGCAGAATTGGACACGGTACGGAAGGATTTGTCGAATAACGGATACCCGCCTCAAATGGTCTTACATAGGCCAAACAGGAAGGTGCCTAAATGAGAGATTGAAAGAACATAAGTACAGCACAACAGAGGCAATATCAGGACATCTAGGTATTCATTGTAGGGACTGCGGCTGCGCTGCATTAATGGAAAATACTAGCATCATGTTCAAATCGGCAGACAGACTAACAAGGGCGATTGTTGAAGCCCTGGAGATAAAAAAGCTGGACGAGTCTTGTGTTAGCATGCCCTCCGTCATACTCTCGGATAAGGATGTCAAATTCCTTACAAGAACCGCATTTCGCGCGCAGTAGGCTTGGCCATGTGATGCAAGTGACGGTTTCCTTTTTGTGTTTATTCATGTTCAGCCGGTATACATATTCTGCGCCTTTTGTGAATAAACCTTCAGTTGTTAGTAGCGCCCTGTGTCTGTCCTGTTACTCTTCGTTTGGTCCTGTGCATATTCTGGCGCTGTTTTTTACTTGATGACACCGAAGAGAAGAATATGTGGGTTCGGGTATGATGTTGTATATTGATTTAGCATGTTGTTAAGCTCATGGGAAAACGTTGGGTTAGCATGCGGAGGCCGATAACACACGCCGATTACAACGGAGTGTGGGGAAGTATGGCACAGAAGCCACAATATCTCCAAGTCAGATGTGATACTGATGGGTGAACATGAAAGCTCCGGACTAGCAGCAATCATGCAATACACCGCCTCCTCGAGAACATGTGCAATCATTTCGATAAACAGAAAAATTGGGCAAGTCAGCAACAACTTCAGAGTCAGCGATATCGTTGGTCAGCCAGGTTTCGGTTAGTATCAGCATGTTGCTGTTAGACGACGTGACTATGCTAGACACAAGTTCTCGTTTCGGCATAAAACTGCGAATGTCAGTGTAGATTACAGAGAACGAAAGAGGGTTGTACAGGGACGGGGGGTATTAGCTAATTTTGGAAAAGGCGACCGCTATATTTCCCTAACCGTCTGCGATGAGGTATCGTACACGAAGCGATTTGTACCGGTGTGCAGTGTCCTGGAGTGCCGTGAAAATTTAAGACCTTTGGATTCGGCGAGTGCTACAAGATGACTGCGCGCGGCTCGGACAGGACAAGAGACGTCTTCACCGATGCTATAAGATGTGTTCTTTAGTTTCCGGGCATTTTAAAGAATAGTGTCTTTAGTTTTCTAGAACGTGAATTTAGCTATTATTGGGCTCCGACGGGTTATCAGAATGGCGTCGGAGTCGATGTGTGCCTTCGATTTCTTTAGAGTCGATTGATATGTTAAGGCGATCCTGGCAATGACGAGAATAATAATATCTTCAGTTTCGGCAAATGTTTCGGTCGTATTAGTGCCTTCACGGTCATAAAATATTAAAATATATAAAATAAATGGGCTGAACGTGTCCCTTAGTTCACAAGAGTTGCAAGGGATTCGCAAAAAAACAAAGAATTTCTGAATCATGCAAGGAATCAAACCAGCGTCTTCAAAAGTTCTAACCACTACTTTACGCTCACCGTTTATTGAAATAAACCATTATAGGCTAAGAAAAGGACTGAACGTATCCGTCTCTGGCTGAGCAGGGGCGACAATACGTGACTGTTTTCCACCCACAGATGACACTCGTAAGAGCGGGTTGCCCTTCAGCCGAAACTATTGTTGCCTATTTATTGCGTCTACATCATTCGTGCACTCACATTATTCATCGCATTGTACTCTTGCTTGAGCAGCATAATCA
The DNA here is from genome assembly GCF_013339745.2 of Dermacentor silvarum. NCBI lineage: Eukaryota > Metazoa > Arthropoda > Arachnida > Ixodida > Ixodidae > Dermacentor > Dermacentor silvarum. The sequence continues at coordinate 650,906 of NC_051154.1, read as the reverse complement.
TGAGTCCTAAAATCATCATCTCATTTCTGTAACCACATAAAGCGAACAGACGATGAAGCCAAGGAAAGCATCGGGGAAATTAAGTGTAGTTTAAATTGGATGGTAGAAAATAATGAAGAAAAGGGAAATGAAAGTGGACGAAAAGATAACTTGTCGCCGGCGGGAGCCGAACCCGCAACCTCCGCATTACGCGTGCGTTGCACTACCAGTTGTGCTACGGCGACGGCCATCAATTCGCCCACTAACTTGGGTATTTATGTTTACTAGATCTAGCCCTAGGAGTGCTAGCCAGCGCCACTCAGAACCATGGTGGGCGGATGTGGAACATCCTTTTTGGCCCGATGGCGTCACGATAGACGTGATCTTGGGAGAGCAGGCACGTGGCTAATAAACCCTCGCATGCTACCTAATGACATCAAGGCTGCCAGATTCGAGACCCTCGTAATGAAATACGAAAGAAGAATGGGAACCGAGGGGCTCGATTTTGTTGATCATAACCACATAAAGCCAACAGACAACGAAGCCAAGGGAGGTTGCGGGTTCGGCTCCCGCCGGCGACAAGTTATCTTTTCGTCCACTTTCATTTCCCTTTTCTTCATTATTTTCCACATTCCAATTTCAACTACAATTAATTTCCCCGATGCTTTCCTTGGGTTCGTTGTCTGTTGGCTTTATGTGGTTATGATTAACAAAATCGAGCCCCTCGGTTCCCATTCTTCTTTCGTATTTCATTACGAGGGTCTCGAATCTGGCAGCCTTGATGTCATTAGGTAGCATGCGAGGGTTTATTAGCCACGTGCCTGCTCTCCCAAGATCACGTCTATCGTGACGCCATCGGGCCAAAAAGGATGTTCCACATCCGCCCACCATGGTTCTGAGTGGCGCTGGCTAGCACTCCTAGGGCTAGATCTAGTAAACATAAATACCCAAGTTAGTGGGCGAATTGATGGCCGTCGCCGTAGCACAACTGGTAGTGCAACGCACGCGTAATGCGGAGGTTGCGGGTTCGGCTCCCGCCGGCGACAAGTTATCTTTTCGTCCACTTTCATTTCCCTTTTCTTCATTATTTTCTACCATCCAATTTAAACTACACTTAATTTCCCCGATGCTTTCCTTGGCTTCGTTGTCTGTTGGCTTTATGTGGTTATGATTAACAAAATCGAGCCCCTCGGTTCCCATTCTTCTTTCGTATTTCATTACGAGGGTCTCGAATCTGGCAGCCTTGATGTCATTAGGTAGCATGCGAGGGTTTATTAGCCACGTGCCTGCTCTCCCAAGATCACGTCTATCGTGACGCCATCGGGCCAAAAAGGATGTTCCACATCCGCCCACCATGGTTCTGAGTGGCGCTGGCTAGCACTCCTAGGGCTAGATCTAGTAAACATAAATACCCAAGTTAGTGGGCGAATTGATGGCCGTCGCCGTAGCACAACTGGTAGTGCAACGCACGCGTAATGCGGAGGTTGCGGGTTCGGCTCCCGCCGGCGACAAGTTATCTTTTCGTCCACTTTCATTTCCCTTTTCTTCATTATTTTCTACCATCCAATTTAAACTACAATTAATTTCCCCGATGCTTTCCTTGGCTTCGTTGTCTGCTGGCTTTATGCGGTTATGATTAACAAAATCGAGCCCCTCGGTTCCCATTCTTCTTTCGTATCTTATTTCTGTGTTATATAAAACTGCTTGTGTTATATAAGATCCACTCGTTCCTTGTTTTGTCATCATACGTTTGATTCACTGGCTCTCATAAAAACAAAGTAATTTGATTTATGCTGTAATCGGCTGGAAGTACAGATAACACTTTATGTCGCAAAGAAATTGGGAAAAAACCCACTAGGTCTCGCACATAGCGCTGAGAAATCCAAATAACAGTGTAAGCATGCTCGCACAGGATGCGCTCATACGTTAGGAATGACACAAAAACGAGCGAATATTACACCATCTTACTTTTTCTTGAAACCAGACAACATAGCACGTCTTATAAAAGAAAATATAATAATCGTGAGCGTTTAAACCGCATTTGTTGGGTCCGCGTGCGTCGACGCGATAAAGAGCGTGCCTCAGCCGCATTTCCCGAGATCAGGATGACTGCGGGGGACCAAGCACAGGATGATCCTCATGTCACCTTGTGTTGCACGTTTATTACTCTAGCGGCCATCTTCATCGGCCACCTTTTATTTACGGCGCGCTCAGGGAGATGCGCATGTGCCTCGTGCTGCGAAAAAGAGAACATAGTCTCTCCTGCTCCTTGTTCTTTCGCTTGCCGATTCACGCAGTTATGGTGGACCTAACCTCGGTCCCTATATTTACATTTATTTATTCATTTTCTTATTTATTTCTGGCTCTCAAGCATAGGTCTGTTACAACTAAAGAAGGCTTACTCACAAAAAATCACGTCTTTCAAGTTAGAGAGACTGGATTAATGATGTGGCTATGTGACTCTTCGTAAAGCTGTCTTATTCTTTCTGTTTGGCTGCAACACTCGTACACCTCATTTCGCTTCATAGTAAAAGCAGCGCAAAAATAACGGCATCCCATGTCACAGACGTACACAGGACAGGCGCTGACCTATGTCTTCTCTGTCTTGTGTTGCCGTTATGTTGCGCTGCTTTTACTATTAAGATCAACCAGCTCGCCAAGTTTTACACTCTACTGGAGCTCATTTCGTGGTTCTTGAGTGTTGTACAAGCTTTTTTGCCGCCGTTGCGTAATCGTCCATATCTTGTCCTTCCAAGACTGTAACATTCCTAAATGTCTCAAAGGCATCATCACTAGCGACCTTCAATAGAAGCGCGGTCTTGGCGCAGATATCGGTTTATTAACAAATAATGAACGCTCCCTTACATAGAGGTATAAAAGACGTACAGTGCCAGTCTGGATGCTTTTCTGGCCATTGGTGCAGCAGAGGCTGTCTGTCATTCACGAAAGTGGCCTGCTTTCGGTTTCATTCGCAGTTTCCCTTTTCAGGCGCACTAATGCGTTTTCTACACCATTCAGTGACGAATGATGACGGACTGTTAATATATGTCTCAAAAATACGTAATATGACTCCAAGGTGGTATAGACGTATACACTGAAAGAAATTCAAGGTGGTAGGCCTCCGTACTATTCAGAGCATTCAAGCCCAAGCCCTTAAGATATGTCTTGGCTTACCACGCAGTGCGTCAACGGCTGAAACCATTGCCATTTCTCAGGATTACCCAATCACGACGCACATAACCGTTGAGACAATGCGTACGCATCTCAGACACTATGCTAGGACCCCTTGCCACCACCTGGCGAGCCTCACTGCTGAAAGGACCTGCTCGACATTTAGCGCTACTGTCAGTGCACATCGTGCATCGTTTACTTCAAGGTACGCACCTGCGGCCAAGCCAGTGATTCCTCCGTGGTGTTTGAGCCGTGCACAAGTACATATAACGATTCCAGGACTACAGAAGAAGTCAGATGTACCGGCCCCTGCTCTAAAACAACTGAGCTTACTCCTCTTGCATGAAAAGTACAGCAACCACGTGCACATCTATACCGATGGATCGACTACGTCGTCCAGTTCTGGTGGTGCGGTGGTTATACCAACGCGAGGAATAACACTGCGGTTCAAGACATCGCATGTCACGACCTCAACGGCGGCAGATCTAACGGCTCTGCGTCGTGCACTATAATTCATTGATTCTGAAAGACCTAGAAAATGGGCTGTGTTTTCAGACTCAAAACCGGCATTACAGTGCATGCAGTCAGTTCTCAGCCGCGGCTGTCATGAACAGTTAACATACGAAACCGTGGAACTTCACCATCACGTCCCACAAAAAGGCCACGAGGTTGTATTTCAATGGGTACCTGGTCATTGTGGAATCAGTGGCAATGATTCCGCAGATAACGCTGCTCGCACATCACACCAAGAAGAGCTCAGCGTTCCAATTCCACTTTCGAGGACAGACGCCGCAAGGCAGCTTCGACACCTGGCACGCAATCTCTCACTGACCGAGTGGAACTCGCCAAACTTACTACTTACATGACTACATCAATTAAACCCCTCACTGCAACTCCGACCTCCATTCGGACTTCCTCGACGTGAAGCTTCGCTTCTCTGTCGCTTTTGGTTAGGAGTTGCCTTCACAAAGGCATACTCTACATTAATTGGAGTGACCGACAGTGCAGCATGCGAGGTCTGCGGCACCAACGAAACTATTGACCACCTGCTGTGCCACTGTCCACGATATGCCCAAGAAAGACAAGAACTTGCTAACACGCTAAAAAAAACTGGACAATCGGACGCTTTCCGTGCAGGTGCTTCTGGAACACCGCCCCCATCGCTCGTCGGCCCATAAAGCGGTAAAGGCACTTTGGTGCTTCTTGAGGACGACGGGCTTGTGTCAACGTCTGTGACTATTAGTGCACTAACACACGCGTCAGCGAACTAACCGCTCATTTCCCTTCTTTCCTTCCCTCCTCTCTCTCCCTGTCATCTTTGTGTTCCCTCCTCCCGTTCCCCGGTGTAGGGTAGCCAACTGGACGCTATTCTGGTTAACCTCCGTGCCTTCTACCTTTCTCTTGCTTCCTTCCTTCTTTCCAAGGTGGTAGGTTGATCTTTTATGTACTTTTTAGTGAATCGTCATAATTACGCACTAATAAAATGTTGGTTTAGTGTGCAGTCATTTGGCGTATTTTAAGAACAAGAACTCAATCAATTGCTTATGCACACGCACAAGTATTATCTGCTTGTGTTACGTGGAAGGAAAACTATGCCTTGATCATAGGCGACGGGTAGCGGCACGTCGAGCATCCAGTTATACATGGTACTTTAAGTAAAGTGGCCGTGTGAAGCGATACTCAGCACGCTATGGATCTAAATTGGGTAATTAGAGTGTTCGCGACGCAGGAATGACGACGAATACGACTGTATGAAGACAATGAAATGAGAATGGCATGATAATAATGGAATGACCATGAAGGTTCATGAACGATGGAATGACCATGATGAAATGACAGTATCGCGATCATCATGATGACAAGGATGGTGTGACGATGACAGTAAATGATATCAGAATACTGGAACGATGGTATAACGACAACGCTGTGATGACGACTCGCGTGACGACATTGATCGAAATGACGGCTACGCGAGGTCGATAATGATAAGACGAAACTGGAACAATGACGAATAAGTTCCCCGAATGCATGACGACGACTGTATCACGACGACGCAGTGATGATGGCAAGATGGAATGGCGATGGCATCATTACGGCAAAATGACAAGACGACCGAGCGAAGACGGCGATAGCATGGCGACGATTGTGTTGGAGAGGACGTCCGCGCTCAGTACATGACCCGCCTTGGTCTGCACTATATCTAGTGCCGGTTGCTACTATGTCCAGCCAATCGTTCTACAACAGCACATTCGTATATACTGACACGCTTGATGGTTTATCTTTATCCGGTGACAGCATTTCACCGGCTAACAGATGTTGAAAGTTATCGCTCAGCGCAAGACCAGCCTTTCTCTATCGGAAGTTTCTCGAATGTGACCGCTCGTTCTATCTGTTGTCTATGTTTTGCCGAGCCTTGCGTAATCAGGGGCGCTAGGACGTAAGGCTATTCCAAATTTTTTTTCTATTCCGTTTCTGCAATCGGCCCTCCACGAATCGTCAAACATTTTTCGGGCAACCCCCACTTCACCCGTCTGTCACGAGACGTCACGAAAACCGCGAAAACTCCCCATCTGAAATGAAGTGTACCCACTGATTATGCATGATTAGACCGAACAAAATATAAGCAATTTTTTTCCCATTCCAGAACTTTGTCGCCAACAGCCAATCGCTATCGGTCAATCATTTTCGGGTTGCGCCCTTCGCCTGTCTGTCACGCGACGTCACAAAACTCCGAGAACTCAGCACGTCAAAGTGACGTGTAGGCATTAAAGATACATTAATATGCCGAACAAGCCGTTTTACTTCTTGGAATAGCCGGAGATTGCCCCGTTCCAAAGGAATAGAACATGGTCTCCCAATCACTCGGACACTGGCTACTCGAAGCTACTAGAGAGAATGAATTTATTTACGCATAATAAACATTTTTGCGTGGCAGTATAACGTTGTCGGGCCCTTTTATGACATCGCTCTGCTAACTCTGCTCGGGATCCGTGTTAGCGGAATTTTTAAGCTTCCGTTGCAGGCCGTCGCAATTTTCAACCAGCCACCGTAAGCTAAGCAAGGAGAAGCCGAAAGGTCTATGTAAGCATGGTAGCGAAGGTGCCATGCGTCCTACAATGGCGGCTTGTGGAGGCACGGCAATGCCATCTACATTTCGCGGGGACAACTTCTCGGCGGAAAAAAAAAAATCAACATTGGCCGCTCGAGGCTCGTCACGCGGAGTAGTCTACTGCGCCAGCTCACATCACATCGCTATGACATCGCATATACTGAGCACACAATACAATTGAGGAGTAGTAAGTAAGAACATTGCTTCACAGACTAATATGAATGCACCCATCATTATTTATAGACCTCATTCTATAACGGCACACATTACACTGGTGAGCCTTGAGAGTTTTTCATGAATTCAGAGCAACGGGTTCACTCAGATTTTGGGCAAAGTAGCATATCCATGTGTCCTTAGTACGAACACACATCTGTTATTCGGTGTTAAGATAAAATCAACATTACATTGAAATGATTCACAAAACCATACTTTAATCTTCACTAACACAGCAGGCGTGCCACCTGTAGTTTTTCTCTGGTACTGAATACATGCTATAACATAACATTTAGTGAAAAGGCAGTTCTAAAATGGCATTACTGATCAAATCTTATAAGGTTAACGCTACATATATGTGGTCATTACTTTTTGTGGCTATGCATAAGATAGTTTTGACGACATTACAGTATTAAATACGGTAATACAATCTCGGCATATCTCAGCACTCATCGCCACGAGCAAGCTTCAGAAAGCCTGCACAGTTTCATATTCATAATTATTCGTGGATGGAAGCAAACAGCCTGTGACTTCACATTTTCCTATTCTAATGGGATTGTCTGTACTTTTTCAAATGTTTGCATTGGAGTCGTATTGAATGCATAATTTTCAGCAACTAGTGTTTTGCCCCGCGAGATGTAATCTCGCTTTAATCGCACTACCATAATTGATGTTGCTGCTCATTGGCTTGGAACCCTATTTCAGCCTCGCCTTCGTGACCATGTTAATTGACCATGGAAGCGGGCCAATCGCCGGCACCACACTCCTATTCCGGTTATTTATTTTCACTGTGCTAGCTCGGCCCCAATAAAACACTCTCCACTTCTGTGTGCCCATTGCCTCTCATCAGCCAATTAGACAAGAGAAACCTGCCAAGATAGTAGAATGTCCTTGCAGGCTAGTTGGTTCATACTTGAAGGAAGGCAATGGTATTCGTTTTGAAGGCAAACAAAAGTGACCTGCTATGAACGAGGAGATTGTTTCATTGGTTGGTTCAAACAACTGTGCGGGTCACCACCCGATGCTTGCGTCGGCGGTTACGTAAATTTGACGTCAAGCGATTGGAAAAAGACGGATCGGAATAGTATTACGCTAAAGCTCCCCAGTTTGCTTGCGCGACGCGAATAGCGGTGTACATTTCAGAACTTATGCGAGCACCAGTGGTTATGCTCGAAGGTTCAACAAATAATGCACAAGTAGCTCACGCTAATAATAGCGTGAGCTACTTGTGCTGTACTTGTACTGTAAAATTGGGAAGGTGGTTCCAGTCCACAAATCAGGTAACAGAAACTCGCCTCTTAACTACCGCCCCATCTCCCTAACAAGCGTTCCTTGCAAAATCATGTAACATGTCATCTACTCTCTTATCATGAATTTTCTTGACTTGAATCACTTTTTCCATCCCTCCCAGCACGGATTCCTGCACGATGTTCACACTAACCTTGACAGTAACATACAGACTGACATAATTTTCCTGGATTTCTCTAAGGCCTTCGATAAAGTCTCTCATCAACGTCTAATATTGAAAATTACAGGACTTAATTTGCATCCTGATGTTTTGAATTGGATTATTGAATTTCTTAGTAACCGCTCCCAATCTCTCATTATAAATAATCACCAATCTAACCCTGTGCCAGTAACATGGCTTTGTATGGTTTTGTCAAGCGTCCCTCAAGGATCGGTTCTTGGCCCTCTATTATTTTTAATATATGTTAATGACTTACCTTCACATGTGACCTGTAATATCCGAATGTTCGCCGATGATTGTGTCATTTATCGCACTGTACGTAACACCTGCAATTAAACAGCCCTGCAGAAAGACCTCGCCAACATACTAACATGGTGGCACAATTAGTTAATGACACTTAATGTAAAAAAAAAATTTAAAGTTATGTCTTTCGCTCATAGCAGTAATCCCCTGGTATTTTCTTACCAAATCGGAAGCATGCCTTGCGAACTAGTAGAGTCCTATGACTACGTAGTTGTCACTGTATGCAATGATCTGTCCTGGCATAAACATATTTCTAACATCATATCATCTGCTAATAAAACACTAGGTTTTTTAAAGCGTGATCTCCGTCATGCCCCTCAAAACGTAAAACTGCTGGCCTACAAATCCCTTGGAGCAAAACTGAAATATGCATCTGCCATCTGGAGCCCGCACCAAACACTCACTTGTATCTGTTCAGAACCGCGCTACTAGGTTCATTCACTCACAATATCCATATGAGGTCAGCATTTCAGCGCACAAAACACAATCCGGATTAACACTACTATCTAATCGCCGGCGCATTGCTAGTCTTGAGTGCCCTTCATCATGCGCCATGCATCACTCCCGCGGCACTCATCTCTCACCGCAGCAAGTCGCACGCCCGCGTGCCCGAACCACTCATTTTCCCGCCTCATTCATTCCTCGAAAAGCTAAAGACTGGAACGGCCTTCCTGCTGACATTGTTAACATCACTTGCCCGTCTTTGTTCCAACAGCGTGTGATTGATCACTTTGCATATAACTAATGATGTGTACAAAATGTGGAACTTATGTTAAACCCACCCCTTATGTAATACCCCCTCCGGGGGTCTTTAAGGACAATAAACTGAACTGAACTTGACCATCATCAGTGTGATCCGCTCCGAGGAACAGCGACACAATGCCTTGGAAGTGTTGAATGAACATTACGCTAATAGTGGAGAAGACCTGGGTGAAATTAGAGTTTGTGGTACGTGTAAGGAATCTTCAATCAAGGGAAAACTGCCTGCGTTCAGCACTGTGAACCGGTACGTATACCCTCCATTTGTTGTGATGGTGATAAGCTTCGCTTATCATCCATTTTCACGGAGTGGAAGGGCCGATGGATTTTTATCGGAGCTTCTCGCATTAGAACAATCTCCTACCACCCGATTAGCAACGGCGTAGTAGAGCGTTTCCAATGCCAGCTGAAGACTGCGCTCGGTGCAACAGGCCAGCGCAGCTGGATGGAGGCACTGCCATCGATTCTCTTGGGAGTCCGGACAGCCCGTCAAGACAGACATGGGCTGCAGCGCGGCCCAATTGACCTACGGAACGACACTCCGCCTTCCAGGAGAATTCTTCACGGCCACTCCGAAAGACGCTTATACAGCCAGCGCTTGGGCTACGAGACATAATGAGCAATCTTCGTGCTACCCCACCGTGGTGGGCAGCGCCACGTGCGGTGCACGTACCATCAGAACTCGCCTCGTGCCCACACGTGTTCGTACACCATGACACAGTTCATCGCCCTCTACAACCACCGTGCGATGGGCCGTTCCGAGTGCTAAACGACCAAGCACTTCACCATCGCGGTCGTCACGAAGTAGAATCACCATAGAGTAATATAACAAATGGCAAGAGTGGACACTCCAGCCGTTCCGCGGCCGAGCTATGGAGATTCGCCGATTCCGCTAGGTGGCAGAGCACATCAAGAGAAATGTGGCTGCGGCGGCGTCCGTGGCTAGCAGCTTGACAGGCGGCACGACCCAGCACGTGCGAAGCCCAGTCAGGCCCCGTCGCCCCGTTACGACAATCTAGCCACCGGGCTGCAGCGGCGTCGTTATTCTGTAAAATGCACCCGATGATGGTTGTTGGGTTCTTCTGCTAGCGTCTGACACTACTGCTTCGTCACCGTTTCATGGTAAGGCCGTTCTTTTGCACGTTGTTACACTTATTCTCTTCGTATTTCGTTGTGTCACTGTTAGCCGCATGAACGAGTGATGGAGGGGGGGGCATGGCGGTCTTGAAGCCATAAACAGCTGCTGCCCATATGTAACGTAGAATTTCATTTTGCATTCTTTTTTTTTTTTTTTTTTTTTTTTTGCACGCGAAGCGATGAGTGGTGATGCTAGCGATAGCAGCGACGCGGCCGCGTCCGAGCTGCGCGGCATATTCCAAACAATGACGAAGTTCGCACAGAAAGTAAAATTAAATGGTTCTTTCTGGGATTTTACGTGCCAAAACCAGTTCTGATTATGAGGCACGCCGTAGTGGAGGGCTCCGGAATAATTTTGACCACCTGGGGTTCTTTAACGTGCACTACAACGCAATGACACGGGCGTTTTTGCATTTCGCCTCCATCGAAATGCGGCCACCGCGGCCGGGATTCGATCTCGCGATCTCGTGCTCAGCAGCGCAACGCCTTAGCTGACTGAGCCACCCCGGCGGGTAAATGGTTCTTTAAAAATGCGGCCTATGAACACATGCCGTTCGGTGCAGAGGGATTTAGGTTGATTTATTCGAGAAGGTTGCTCGCAGCGGCTTCTGAAAAAGTATTGTGCGCCAGTTTGCAAAGGCGTGGTTGCGCTGCGATCGCCGAGGAGTGCAGATCTGCTCACGTCGGCTCCGTGTTCATGAAATGATTTTGCAGCATTTTCTTGCGTCTTGTTGCCTAATTTTTACACCAGTCGATCCATGAAGCTACCAGGACTCTGTGGACACCTCATTTTTAGGTGGGACATTCCATTTTCCTGTGCTACGAACATTTTTGTACCACGTCGCCACCGCGCGTGCACCGGACTTCCCAGGTGCACCGGCTACGTGGCGCGCACTCGCGCGAGCTCCGTATCGCCGATCGAGTTCTCTGCCCCATCAACCAGCATGGATGATCTCGAAGTGACCTCCGAGATAGGCTGGCGAACAACTCTCCTTCGCCAACCGGCGAAGCTGAGTGTCGACTCTTCACCCCGAAATGACTCCACCCAAACTTGAAGCACTCGCTCTCGCTCCAAGACCAGGCCACCAGTCAAAGCGCAAGTTCTCAAGGCTGGACGCATGCCTCCGCTATCTTTCAACGAAATCAAGATTATCATTCGCCCCAAAGGAGCCCTCAACATCGCCAAAATGTATTCCAAGCCGCACAGCTCAGCCCAGCAGATATTCAACAAGACACCGTGTGCCCTAACACCCAACAAAACATTGTCGTTGTCAGTACGCCAAGCCCGCGGAACGCCAACTGGTACGTCTGCATAAAATCCATTCAAGTCAATGGGGTCACGCACGAATAGACGGCCGCCGAAGACACCACGAAAGGAGTCATCCGCGGAATCCCCCTCTCCGATGCCCCACAGCAAATCAACGCTAATATCGTAAATACCCGCAACCCGCTCGCACTAGCCGCAAAACGCATTGGAACGACAACCACCGTTGTCGTCGCCTTCAGCGGCCCCGATGTGCCATATCTGGTTCGTTACGGAGCCACCTTAATCCCATGCTCATTATAGCGCAACCAAATAGAAATTTGCTACCAATGCGGCCGCCTCGGACACCGCATGGATGTCTGCCTTTTTTCCAATAACAAGATCTGCCGAGGTTGCGGAATCCGCAACCCATCTCCCGACCACACGTGTAACCCCAAATGCTCGCTGTGCGGCGGCCCTCATCTCACGGCAGACAAATCGTGCACGGCTCGCTACAAGACACCGTACGTTATTCGCAAGCGCATCGGGAAACGCCGAGCAGCAAAGCAAGTAACCCTTCAAGAAAGTGACTTCCCGCCCATGAACTACGAGCACCGCTCCAGATCCCGGTCTCCATCACGCTCGAGGCAACATTGTTCCCGGACCCCTTCACAGCGCCGTTCCCGATCCAGATCTACTTCTACGCCACCCGCCAAGCCTCCTACTAACAAGGTGAGCTTCGCAGAAGCCCTTATGGGCGCCTCGCGAGAGGTTCGCCACACACCTTCCCCACCGCCCACTAACACTAATGATAACGCAGAAATGGCTCACCTCAAAAAAGAAAACGCCATTATGCGCGACCTAATTCACAAGCTTTCGCAAGAGGTTCGCGACCTCAAACAATCCAAAACACCCGCTCCTACACCACCCGCCGAAGCGTCCCCCTCCTCTAGCCATGACGCCCCACTGACACCGGCCCCTAAAAGCGGGCCCTTCAAGAGGGAGCCGCGGGCAAAGTGCGCTCAGAGGTTAAGGACATGCTAGTCTCACTACGAAGCACGATGAAAACACTCCATAACGCAGTAGAATCCGTACAACACGCCCTTCTCGTCCTGGTACCGCGCGTCCCAGACGTTGAAAACCACCTACAAACTCTCCCCATGCCCGCTCCCCCAGCCCACGAAACCCCCGGCACTGCCCATGATGGCATCCCCCAATACCCATCATGGCCCACCCTAACATCGATACACTCAGCTGGCAGTGGAACTGCCGAGGCTATCTCTGCAAACAACCAGTCATCTGTCAACACCTACGTACCCTCACCCGGCAACCGGACGTCATCATGATTCAAGAAACCCATAACAAAGCCCTCCGTAACCTGGATGATGCCTCCGTCACCCACCTTACAGATCATATCAATGACTGCTGGCGTAAGGGTGCAATTCCCCCAGCCTGGAAAACAGCAAAGGCCATCCTTATTCCCAAGCCTGGCAAACCCTCTAGCCTCGATCACCTTCGCCCCATCTCCCTAACCTCATGTGTGGGAAAGGTTATGGAGCATGCCTTCCTCTCCCGAATGAACACCCGTCTGGAAGACACTGCAGCGTATCCACACTCAGTCATTGGCTTCCGGGCTCACCTGTCGACCCAAGACGCCATGCTACATATTAAGCACCATATACTTGAAGGTAGAACCCGAACTACTAAAGCAATACTCGGCCTCGTCCTCGAAAAGGCCTTTGACAGCATAGCCCATTTTACAATTCTCGACCGCATCTCACGCCTTAACCTCGGTGCGCGCACTTATAATTACCTCAGAGGCTTTTTCTCTAATCGCACGGCCTTCCTCTCGGTGGGGGATCTCCGCTTCGACGCCCGGACTCTGGGCAGCGCGGGAACCCCCCAGGGCTCCGTTATCTCCCCAATGCTCCTTAATCTCGTCATGATCGATCTTGCCAAGGAGTTGCAGCAATTAGACGGTGTCAACCACACCATCTATTCTGACGATATCACCATATGGGCCCATCAAGGCAGTGACGGCCAAATAGAAACGGCGCTACAATCCGCCATTGAAACAGTCGAGACCTATCTCCAAGGCACGGTGCTTCGCTGCTCACCTGCGAAGTCCGAACCCCACCTCTACAGGCCTACTCTCCGTGGCCGCCGTCCGAAACATTCCACCGCTAAACGCCAATACGAAGACATCGCGCTTCACCTCACGGATGGCATCCCCCTCGTCACCAATATCCGTGTGCCCGGCATGCTTATAGAGGCGAACGTAGCAAATGGCATGGCCCTCGCAAAAATCCAGGTCAATGCATTCAACACCATGATACTTTTAAAGCGGGTCTCCAACCGCCGTGGGGGTATGAAAGAGGAAAATCTCCTCCGATTAATCCAGTCAGGGGCGTATAGCCAGAATTTTTTTCGGGGGGGGGGGGGGGGGGTTCACCGGCCCGACCGGGGGGGGGGGGGGGGGGGGAAGCGTTTGCTTTCCTCTACGTGACGTGATCGATAATAAATATCGGTAGTTTAAGCAGACTCTCTGCATGTATATCAAAGACATGGGACACCCCCCCCCCCCCCCTCTCGCATGTGCTTGTGAAGAAATTAAGTAAAAAGTAAAGTAAGCTAGCTCAGTAAAATACAGCGAGTACAACAGGTACAGTGGGCGTTTGGAGCAACGGTCTCTCACCGCGCCGCTGAATGGACCAGTCTTCGAAAACGCATCATTGAGATGACCCACCCGATCGGAGAAGACATCATTAATTGTTTATCTCCGTTAAGCGTAGATGGCGTCGTCCTCGTCGGGGCGAAGTGCGTTTCACAAGTCAAGGACGGCTATACACGTGAAAATGTACGTGTGACCAGGCTATACCTACTCCCATAGCAATAGCTTGTTCGCTGCGTCTTTGCGTTAGAAAACTTAAATACGCGCAAAAACGCGTAATGCTTGTTTTCTTTCGAAGTTTTCGTCGCCCTGCTCCCTCATACGAGAGGGTTACATTTCCTGCGGCAAGTGCATGGGCCGCTGTGTCTTCCGCTGTGTGCGAGCGTGTAGCCGTCGTTTGCCTTTACGTCAACAGATTCAGAATTGTACAGAATATTTCACCGCACAGCATAGATATGGCATGTGTACGCAGTAGTGCGTGCAACTCATTTCTGCTTCACTTACGCCGGTGCAAACAGGAAGCGGCCTTGTACCTCACAGAATCTCGACTGATTGGTGTACTAGTGATGCAGGACTGAACTCCGGTCTTGTTCAGTACATAGTGCACATAATCAATTTCTCAGGACGCGTGAACTCCGACGAGAACTGTCAGCGCCTGCAACAAGAGTTTACTTACGCTGTACTGCGCACACCAGTAATCTATGCTTGTCGGCTGTCTGTTCGTGCATTCTGTTGCGAGTCGGTGGAATTTCACTGGTGGCATCAACCCCGTCGTGTGTACATTGCTGGTTTGCGATTCCACAACACAACAGCAACTACCAGCCTTCCGTAATTGCTGGTTTGGGATTCAACAACACAACAGTGACTACCAGCCTTCCGTATAGGGGCACAATCGCAAACAACAGACGTTTCGCGCGCAGACCGAGTCAAATCGGTCTCGGACCATTTTTTTCGCCATGGCGAAGCGGAAACGCGGCGGAAAGTCGTTCTGCTCGACCGGTAGCTACACTAGCATGTAAACATCCGGTCGTAAAATTGAATATGGCACCAAAAGTGATCGACGCGATCAAGAACCACCCCTTGCTCTACGACAAGAGTGGTACTAAAACGTACTGTCAGCAATACTCGCGATAGTATCCAACGTCGTGCGACCGGAGGTGCGGCAACGAAGCCTTGGCGTGACCCAACTTCTAAAGGCGCATTCACACTTGCGACTAGGCGAGGTCGCGCGACCGATTGCGACTGGCGACCAGAAAGCTACTCAAAACGAACGATGTTCACACTTACAAATGCGACCGACGAGTCGCTAAACCGAAATGTATCACGATATGCCGTTCACGTCTGCTTGAAATGTCATCGCCGCGTAAAATAAGCGCCTGCGTATACGGACGTCCTGTTCCTTCGCATCTGATTGGTTCAGCTGTTCTGCGACTGCGGTCGCGCGACTGAAAAATCGAGCAGTGAGCGACTGGCCCGAAACGGTCGCATTTCGAGAAAAGCGACCATTTGCGACTACTTGCGACTGGTCGCTTTGCGACCAACTTGGTCGCGCGACCTCGCCTAGTCGCAAGTGTAAATGGGCCCTAACACTTTAGAAAAGCCAGGCGAACCCACCACCGCCGTTTCCGAGGTGTCCGCGTCTTCCGTTATTCATTGTCCATTTCCATAAAACAAGTAGGTTGAAGTATAAAAGCCCTTTCTTCTCCCACTTCCATGGCAGACAATAGTTAGGCAGATTCCTCGTTGGCGCTCCATAATTCTCCTGGCACGTGCAGGGTATGTTGCAGAAGTCGCGGGGTGCTTTCTCGTCGCGGCACGTAGGCGCGCAGGCTTCGGCGAGCCCCAACACAAGGGCCAGCGCGGGTTTTAGCTTTGGTGTTCCCGTTGCCGCTTTGGTGTTCTGGAGGCGCCGCCAATAATACGAAATGATGAAATGTTATTAGAACTTGTAAATAAAAGCTATTAATGAAATATAATCATGCCTAGGCACCAACCTGTGACTCAGCGCTACCGCACCCGTGTGAGGAGAATTACGGAACGCCAACGAGGAATTTACCGAAGGTCGCAGATGATACGCGAAGTTGCGCAAATGATCACTTTTGATCACGGGTGGGTCAATGAATGAACATACCATGCTCGAAATGCGATAATGAGCGCTACTACGCCGACAAACGTACGCAGACTAGATGGATGTGGACGAAAGCGGCAGCGGCGGCCACGGCGGTAGCAAACAAATGTGAACAACTTACACACGCGCGGAAAAGATTTCCGGCCGCTTTGGCCTTTCCGCCTACTTGCCGCTTCCCAAGTGGTGAACGTAGCCTAAACTGTTTTTCTGCCTGTTTTGCCGCCTAGGCGGGCGGATTTTTGCAAGATTTTGCCGCTGCCGCCAGCTTTGAGACCAAGTGTGACGTAGCCTAAGATCCTGCGCGAGCGCGGCCTAACCGGCACCTGAAGGAAGCAGCGAAATGTATACCGGAAATTTCGACCACCTGAGGTCTTTAACGTGCACCTAAATCTAAACGGGCTTCGAGCATTTTCACCTTCATCCAAAATGCGGCTGCCGCATTGTTGCTGCAGAATGCGACCGCCACATTCTCGCCCAAAACCTCACAGAGTGTCAAAGCCTTGACAAACACCGTGACAGTTTTTTTTTTCCATATGCAGACATGATTCGCTGTAATTATCAACCCAAACGGAAGCGCCCAGGAATGAAATTGTGATAGTAGCGCCGGTTTCTCTTGACTTATGGCAGCGCGAAGCGACGAGAAAAAAGGGTGGGTAGGGTGGGGGGGGGGGGGGGGGGGGGGGGGGGGTTGCGCAAAAAATTCGGGGGGGTTTGAACCCCCCCAACCCCCCCCCCCTGGCTACGCCCCTGTAATCGGAAGGAATCGTTTCCCATTTTGAATATGGTGCCAGTAGAATCTCGTGACTTCCTGCGTACGCTGGTGTTAAATTCATCGAGTGAATGACTGATAATCACTGCGAAATTCTTTGGAAAACAGAGGCCGACGTGAGATGCGGCCGCTCCCTTCGGCGACTTCTTCTTCCTCCAGCCGAAGAATTTCGGCTTTTATCCAGTTCTCCCTTTTTCACTTTGTGTATCCAGTGTGCAAATAAAGAACACGACGACGACGATGATGATGATGATGATCTTGAAAGCCATCTGCGGCGGGGACAGAGTCCGCCTTGCGCTGTGTTTTCGCGGTGTAGTTCGCGTTGATGGCGAGCGGCAGCCCAAAGGTCAATTCGCTCGCTTGCCTGACTAGCTGCAAAGTTTTGACAGTGAGTTTCTGCGGTCATCAAGTGAGATGCGTTCATGTTTGCGTGTGCGCGCGTGACACCATGCTTGTTATTTAGTTAGTCTGCCTATGTTTACAAGTTTATGCAGCCAATAAAACTACTATCCTTAGTTTGTATAGCTGTCCACTAATTTGCTATCGCAATCGATGCTTCGCCTTTCGGGCCGAAACTGAATTTTTTTCAGGTTCTCTGGATAATCTTCTGCCGTGGACAAATGGGGCGCACGGTGGCTGCGAGGAGGAATGAAACTACTTGTCACGCCAAAAGGGACCCGCGTCATTCTCCAGACTTCTATTGGAGGCTCTTGGTCTTTGTTTGTTACAATATGTCATACCAGACGAATCGGAGCGCATCGTCATCTCCCTATATCCCCAGAAATTTGCAGAAATGCCTTTTCATGGTCTGCACTTAATGCGCAATACAGTGAATTGTGAACTTAACGCCATAAGCAAATCTAGATTAAAGTTCAGTCTGGTTCTAGGGCTTCGTTTAGAAATATATAACCTGCATCGTGAGAAGGTGCGGTCAGATACTATTCTAATCTTGATCAAAAGAATTTCAGGCCTAAAGACAGCCCTAAGACACAGGTAGTATACTCTGCTGCATCTTTGTTGATTTTCTTCCGAAGGAAGTCGTTCCACGAACTCTTGTTCTACGTACTGACGGATAGCCTCGTCATACTTGATCAGTATCGCCTCTTTCATCAAGTTCTTCGTGAGGCTAGTCAAGCGCTCCTTTGCAACCGCCTTGTTGTCCGCGAGGTGCATGTTTAGGGGTTTCCAGCTTAGTGCTACCTCATAGCGCTTGACCATTCTCTTGACCGATGCCGAAAATATATTGATGATTTTTTTGCTTTCTTCGTTCGTTTGGGCACAAAAGTGAATGATTCCGATGCTGTCAAGTTCCCGAAAGGACTTAAGCTCCTTGGACAAGCTGAGTGTCTCAACGAACACTAAGGCACGAAGCACTGCCACGGTTGAGCCACTACTGGGAATCGCCAATGCTGCTGCTGGAAAGCCAGTGCTGGGAAGCACTGTCAGCTGAGCTACTGCTGGGAATCGCTCCTTGCAGCGTCCAGCCAAATTGTGTTTTTACCGCAACTAGTGCGCCTTGCAGCTTCTTCACCACACATCTAAGTCCAGTAATAGTCACCACCGATAAGAATGTCAATCCCGCTTCCCGTCGAACGGGCTGGTGCCACAGTGACATCTGCTAGTTCATCTATGTACAGTTGCACCTTCTTCAGGATGTTCTCAGGAACATGAAGCCGATAAGAGCAGATATCCGGTATTTCCAGAGCTTCGATAGAGTGCTCTTTCCGGTCGTATGGACGTCTTAGCCAAATTCTTACTCTTCTGCGATTTCTTTATGTTTCCTGCTCCTCCGAATGAGTAGATTGTGATGTCCTCTTCAACTATGACCTCTAGTTGCAGTTCGCGTGAGAGGTTTTTAGTGGCAAAGACGGGTGAGGGCTCTTCGTCCTTCGGCCCATACTTGAGAGGTTTGGAGCAACACAGCTGGTACTTTTTCAGATTTATTTCCCGTTGAAGAGTGCATATGACTTTGTTCTCGGGTATAGCTTCCATGTCAGGTCAAACATCTGAGTCAGGTGTCTTCTGCCACATTCCTTGAATTTTATTCTTTCAACGCGATAGCGTTAAGGGCCCCGTGTCGCAAAAAAAAAAAAAAAAAAAAAAAACGGCGTCGGCGTCAGTCTCGGCGTCGGCGTCCACCTCCACGGAGAAGAAAATAATCTCGAACCACCCGACCACCCAGGCCAACCGCGTGCCGCAGAGGCGCTTGTGAACTACTCGAATTTCTGAAAATAAAATGTGTCAGAGATATTGTAAAGTTCAACTTAACCACAACCTACAGGTAGAATAGCATCGCATTGTAATTGAATATACAATGAAACATTATTCTGTTACGAGGAAACTCAAACACAAACCCCTTTTCCAGCATAACTACCATTCATACAGCGGCGCGCCCCGGTCGGTGTTCCTTGCAAAAATATCATCCCGATGGCGCTCGCCCCCTCGGCAGCGGCGCGCCGAGGCGAAGGGGCAGAAAAAAGGGGAAAAAAATAATAATAGCCCCTAGTAACATTCAATTGGACTATGTCTTCAAGAAAAAGTATAAAAAGTGACTTTTTGCTTTCCACTAAAAATCGCCCTTGGAAGAAAGTAACTTCAATTTGTAAAGAGATTATAGGGAAAATTGTCTTTATAAAAAAGTCACTTCAAATTTTAAAGACGTGCTAATAAAATCTGTCTGTATAAAAAGTAACTTCAATTTCTAAACACGTTTTTTTAGAAAACGTTCTTTCAAAAAAAAAAAGAAAGAAACTACGCTGTCTTTTGGCATTGTATAAACACGCGTTAGCAGATTTTACACATAGCTAGGATATCCCTAAAGTCATTAGGAAGTTGTTAGATATTATAAAGACTGTTAAGAGGCATTTTTGCAAGGGCGTAAACACGTAGGAGCTACAGTGTTCTCTGCGCCTGCGTACAGCTTGCCAAACATAGAAAATAACTTTGTTGTACCCATATCGAACGTGGTATGCTAAAATCAAACTGAGATCGAGATGACAAAGCAGGTTAAAATGCAGCACAATGTCTGCGGTGCAGCGCGCGGCGCAAATATGATACTCGTCTTTAAAGGGTCCCTGAAACGATTCAGACAAATTTCGTACAGCGTAGGATGCAGCTACAGCAAAAAATTCGCAACACAATTTAATTGCAGAGTCTATCTATTAAGAGATGTATGGACGCTTTCGTCTCTACGCCTTGCCATTGAATCAGCAAACCCGATGCCGTGCCCCTTTGCGGGTGCTGTGCAGTGGAGACGAACTACGTGTCCTCTTAGAGGTTGGCTAGCCGGTACCATGGTCGTTGGCGAGGATACCCACGTATCTGGTGCCCAACGAATGTATCCTTCAGTAAGTGAGAGCCACACAGGATCTCTGAGAAGGTGGAATGAGCGATTCGGCAAGTCCACCAAACCTTCACCGCTACCTTCGACCGGTCGATTCCACAACCTTGACAATATGGCCGCAAAAGCAAAGCGTACGCAGGGTGACCTACTAGAAGCGCGGGCCTACCGCCTGTCACCGCCAGCAACCTCGTTCCTTGAACCCCGGGGCGCCTGGAAACGTACCATCCGCCCTTTCCAGCAAACCGAGAAGCCATCATTGGAGAAACGGAGCGAGGTGCGTTGGAGCTGTCTGGCCGCACTCTCGACTCAGACAAGCGGGTATAGTCCCACAGCCCGTCCGATAACGAAACGGGGACCACCGATGCGGTCCTGCAGTGGCAACTTATACGAACGCCCATAAGACGCAACAGAAACCACCGCCGGTGTCCAGCTCGGCCTGCACGCAGCGTCGTGTGCTACAAGAGCACGGGCCACATTTCCCCGGAGTACTGCCGCGCTATCGAAGGGCCCGATGGCCCAACAGGAAACAGCGTGCGCCATCGGTGACTCTACCTTCGCCGGCGGTGCCACAACAAGAGGCACGATGATGTGTACGGTTCGAATTGATACCCTGTCGCCAGCCCCTTTCTTCACGCTCGGGATCGCTGTTCGAATGTTCGCATGCAAACGTTCTAACAGCTGCAGCGCTACTAGATAGCGGCATTAAAGCATCGCGGTTAGGGTAGGAACTTTAGGATCACTTGCGTGAGTCCAGCTGCGAGCCTGCAACCCCGCCTTCCATCTTGCGAGCTCCTACCTCGTGCGGCTCAGCGACATTCGTTGTGCGCTGGGAGGACGATATGTGCCGTCACAGGTTCGTGCACCTTCCTGGTCTTTCCGTCCCATGATACTACGCCTTCTGTCCCGCACAGGTATCGTGACTCGCATTGCTAACAAACGATACAGGGACCTGGTGCGCCCCTGAATGCTTTTGCGCATTTCCTTGTTGGTTCGGTGGTACATTTAGCCCCGGGAGAGAAGCTATGACAGGAGAAGGAGCGAGTTCCATTGACCCCCCAAGTCCGCGATACGCGGGTCATTGTCCGCCAGCCGAGTGGGCAAAGTTCGTTGCGAGACTCCTTCTCCCGCGCCGAGCGCAGCGATAGCGGATACGATTGGCGCACTCCTACGATCGCCAGCGCGCGTGGCGAAACAAAGCGTTCGCTGCCGCCTTTGCCTTGCAGCTTGTCGGAATGTGCGAAGGCACACCTATCATCGCTGCTGAACCAATTTCGCACGAGGCATTTCGATGGCGGCGAAATGCGAAAACACCCGTGTGCTTAAATTTAGGTGCACGTTACAAAACCCCAGGTGGCCCAATTTTCCGGAGTCCCCCACTACGGCGTGCCTTATAACAAGATCATGATTTTGGCACGTAAAACCCCACAATTTAATTTAATTAATCAATTTCGCCCGAGTTCACAGATCAGCCGGGACGCACCACTCTTGGACACCGGGTCGACACAGGCGACGCGCTACCGTGGAAATGCAATCCTAGGCCCGTATACGTGTGGCAAAAAGGAAAATTATCGACTTTGCTATGAATGAAATTATCGACACTGTGGTAATACGCTGATTTGGTGCAAACCAGACTGGGTCGATTCCGATAATATTTTTTTTTGTCTGTGGGATTCTCGGTAGGGCTTGGTTCCAAAAAAGTCGTAGTTTCCCCCGAACGGCGAAGCATCAATTGCGATAGCAAATTAGTAGAGAGCTATACGAAGCAATGATAGTAGCTTAATAGGCCGTATTTGGTTGTAAACATTCGCTTACTAACTAAATAGACAAGCACGGTGTCACGCGCGCACAGGTAAATATAAACACATCTCGCTCGATGACCGCGGAAACTCGCTGTGAAAACGCCGGAATGAGAAAGCGCGCCAGCAGAAGCGGGTAAATTGAGCTTTGCGCTGTCTCTCGTCTCGCTTCAACGCGAACTAAACGTCGAAAGCACAGCGCGTACGAGGCTACCGGCACTCGACGCATGCACTTTGTCCCCATCCCAGATCGCCTTGAAGATGAGGCCCGCGCGGGCGCGCACTTCGCCCACATCGCAAATCGCTTTCAAGATACGGCGCCCGCGCGGCCGCGCTGTGAGTAGCAGCCGACGGCGCATAACGCACCCCCCTCCCTCTTCGTCGCCTCGCCCCCGTGCCTCGCTCGCGAATGAAGAGCGCGCGCTTACGGCTCGCCTTCCTCCATAACGTGCGCTACATTGAGCCGCGATTGCCGGCTCACCCTCGTACTCTTTCATTCGCACACACAGCGCACGGCACGCGGCGACGATTTTATCGCCGTTGGACTTTATACGGAATCTCACGGCGACGGCGCTGGTAGAAATGCACTTGGAGTGTCTATGTAATTGTTATCGCAATAAAGCAACTTGCCGCCTTTGGGAGCCGAACCAACAAGCTTCTCCTTCCGTGCGCGTTGCACTACCAATTCAGTTACGGCGGCGGCTCTTCACCCGTCCACATGTTTCGGTATTTATTCATGTGCACAAGATTTAACCCGGCGAATGTTAGGCAGCGTCACTCAAGACTATGGCAGTGGATGTGGTACATCCATTTGGCCGATTGGGTCACGTACTGCGGGAACACTAGGAGCAGGCAGCTGACCAATAAAGACTCACATGTCACCTGAAGGAATCAAACATGCCTGAGTCAAGACTTTCGCTATACAATGAACTGGAAGAAGGGGAGCCGAAGGGTCCGATTTTTGTTAGTTGCCACCATATGAAGCCAACAGAGAATGAAGAGTTAGGAAAGCATAGGGGAAATTATTAAAGTTTTTGATAAACTGCATAAATAATGACATAAAGGCAAATGAAAGTGGACAAAAAAATTTACGCAGGAATTCCTGTCGGAGTTACTTAAGTATGCGTAAGCATGGTGGCGCTTGCTCATCTCCACGCAGCCCGTTGTAATTATCAATGTTATAACACTTGGCCCGGCCAGTACAAACGACAGCGCTGCGCGATACGAACTGGTGTGGACGGTGGCGTAAGGTGCATTGATAAAGCAAGCAAAGTATTGCAGGTGGTGGCGCCATGTGCGCTGATGACGTTTGCGATCGTAAGCTGTTTTCGCTCTTTAGTGCCTTCTCCATCCGTGTCGAACCATTCTGAGCCGTGATCAAAGGACTCTGGCACGGCCGTGCTGACGACCGTATCGTGAAAGCAATCTGTGAAGCGGACAGAGAGTGGCGACTGCTGATATCTACGCGCGCTGTGTTGTTGCCGCTTTGTTCGTGTTGAAGCGACAGGCAGCGCTCGCCGCTGCGGGCTCTATCTTGAAAGCGATCGTCTTACGGCTCGGACGAACGGTCGGATGGACAGTTTTCTCGTTGGGTAAGCATAGAAATGCCTACGCACTTAAAATCAACTTGTCGCTGCAGGGAGCCGAACCCACAACCTCCTCATTACGCGCGCATTGCCTTACCAATTGTGCTGCGGCGGCGCCTGCACCCCCATCCACATGCTTCGGTATCTAAGCATACGTAGACGGAGGAACAGCCGCCGCCATAGCACAAATGATAGGGTGATGAGGAGGTTGTAGGTTCGGCTCCCATTGGCGGCAAATTGTTTTTTTTTTTTGTCCAGTTTTATTTTCCTTCAGCTTATAAATTCGTAGCCTTCAAAAGAAAAACTACAAATAATTCCCATATGCATTGCTTGGCTTCTTTATCTGTTGGCATCGTAGATATGTTTTATGAAGCAACTTACATGTACTTTCTGTAAATAATTTATAGAGAAGTAGGAAAAAAATGCCGGCAAATCCCACCCTGTGATAATCGATTTTATGCGAAGCGCAGTGTCCGGGGAGCCTATCAAGTTAACGAAACGACCATGGGAGCACCGAGGTATAAGTGGCTGTTTCATGACCTACATGGCACGGATGTCATGACATTCATGACCTATCATTTATGTCTGAACCCATCATGACCTATCATGTATGCCTGAACTCATTTCAGTGGTTTTTGAATCATTGCCCTTTGTGCTGAGTCAAGCTCATGACTATGACTTCTACCATCATCCTTTAGTGTTTCTTTCATTTAGTACCCGCGTCTGAACTCATTCCAGTGGTTTTTGAATGTTAATAATTTTTTGCTGAGTCATGCTTATGACTATGACTTATACCGTCATCCTTTAGTGTTTCCATCACTTAGTGCCCACGTCTGAACCCATTCCAGTGGTTTTTGAGTGTTAATCATTTTCTCTAAGTCACTGTCATTTTGGCTGAGTCATGCTCATGACTACGACTTCCACCATCATCTTTTAGTGTTTACTTCACTTAGTACGCATGTCCGAACCCATTCTAGTTATATACAAGTTAACGAAACGACCGTGAGAGCCCCACGACTTAGGTGGCGGTTCATGACCTGCATGGCATCGTTTATCTTCGTCATACATTCTTCTCATACCAAGCCAATTTCTGTACCTACCAAGTTAACGAAACGACCATGAGAGCACCAAGACGTAGGCGGCTAGATAGATAGATAGATAAATAGATACTGACAAAGTGGCAAATGTTCGCCAAGAAATGTTCCGCATTTAAATTCAAAACTTTTACTCGCTTTAGCTGAAACGTTGTTGACTTGCCACTGCCAAGATGACTCGGCTGTGTAATACCCCTTAAATATCTAAGCTCTCTCACTTTAGTTAGTAAGTCATTCTTAATGTTGCAAAAAATAATAATAGGGTTCTATTGTGAGTAATTTCCATATGAACTGTTTTAGTTTGATTTAACAGCATATGCCGCTGATTACACTATTGAACGCTTGATCTAGATCCTCCTTAAGCATTTCATCATTATTCGCTGTAGATAGCCGCTCTGTGAAAATGCAGTGCTCTGCAAATACCCTTATGTGTGGTGTCACACCGTAAGTAATATCAGTTACGCCTAATAGAACCAACAGTGGCTCCAGACTGTGGTAAAATTGATATGAGGATATTATAAAATGTTGGTTAGCCTCAGCAACCCCATACAGATATCCATCCCTGTCTTCGTCAGACATGTCCATATTCACAGTTCTGTACAACCTTAATAGTTTACATGTAGTTTAGCAGGATTCACCGGGCAAGTCTAGTCTTCTCTACAGTGTATGCTCAGCTTTCTTTCATTTCTTTTACAGTGCGTCCACGAAGCGATTTATGCTCTCAATGAGCTTCGTACATGGCGTCTAGGGGGGCTCGTTATTTTCCTACCACGATTTCGGCAATAAAGAAGCCATGTTAGCAACCTGCGCCTTCGCACTTCACCCATTGTAACGGCTTACTGAGATATTATTTCAGCCTTTCGTGAGCTCCTCGTAAGCTTTGCCGAAAAATGTGCGCGTTTTTTGTTTGTTCGTTGTGAGGTACAGTAGATAGTCTGCTTTCCACGCAAACTATCATTTCGCATGCTTGCGCAATGACTGCCGCTATCTGCATACGAATCGTTTACGTTTTTACAACTGCTACTCTTATCTTTTTTATTTAATAAAGTGCGTCATTATCATTTACCTTCCGGTGGCGGTCTTACCAAGCATCGACTTCGTCGGAGAGTGCGTAAGATAGGTTCGTTCACAGGGACCACGCCGCATCTCCACCAATGTTGTCACAGATGAGATGGGTTTGTTTACAATGAAGGAAGGGGAGGGTGCGGGAGGCGGCGTAGAAGGAAATGACCAGTTCTTCTTCGGCTTGGCCACTGAACTACTAATATGTATAATCGTATATTGCGGCGCGGCTGCACTTTGGGTAGCGTTGCACGCCGTGCCGAATTAAACCAATAAAGGGCACTGAGCGAAAAGATATTTTTCGCTCAAAAGACACTGTGGGCTATCCAGCAGGCCGAGGAAGCTGCCGGGAGACACGGTCTCTCCGCTGGCTCCTAGGTGGGAACCCAGCCCAGCAATCTGCCGGAAATAAATAAAGTTCTTCTCTCTCTCTCTCAAAAGACTTTTGCTGTATTCGAGCCTGTGTACTGCTACACAATTTTCAACAGAACTGGGTCGCTATAATGTAAGTGTTCCTATCGGCCAATTGTATTCTCCATTTCGAGGTCACGGGTCATTCCCGGCCTCGGTGACTGGTGAGAATTGCAAAAACAGTCGTATACGTAGATTTATGTGCATGTTAAAGAACTTCAGGTGGTCAGAATAATTCCGGAGTAGCTATGAGGTACTATTTCCGTGCCTCATAATCACACCATTGCTTTAGCACGTAAAACTCTAGTAGTTAATTGTTCTTATTCCGTTCTTTTCTTATTAACCCAAGTTCACGGCCCGTCAACCCTTCTTATTACGTGGGCGGAGCGTCTCGCGAACCTCTGAAGAAGCGCGAAACGAAACAGCATTGGAAAAGAATCATTCCAATAATGGCCCTAATTTCGTGGCGTCTGACGTGAGCTACAAATAGGTAATTTGGATAGCACCCGGCAATCTTCATTACGAAAGCACCACAACAAATCTTAGTGAACATCGAAAAGTGTCACTTTTCTAGCTGTCACCGTAGACAAACTTGAAAACAAAGTGAAAGCGAACTTCTCGGAACTGTGATACACGGATGGAGCAGAAAAGAAGCGCCGCTTGCTCAGGTACACTTACCCATCGGTGGTCTGATCCCAAGTGCCCACTCACCCATGCGCGGTCGACTCCCGAGTGCCAACACAGGGTAACGCCCGCCCCGCATCCATTGGTTGCATGCTTCGCCGGTCCCCGCCCATTGTGTTGCTGCAGATCGATGACAAGCGCTTCTTGCAGTCAGTGCCGGTTTGAAACTCATTTTCGCACAGGCTACGCTGATGATCTTGACTAGCGCAGCTAGGAAAAACGTTGCTTTTAGGCTACAGTTATTGATTGGCGTTGACGGCGATAGAAATGACGCAGACACACTTCCAACTGATTCATTTCCAGAAGAAAGCATTCGGCACGTGCGCCGAAGGGAATCGAAAGAAGAGCATACACCAAGGTGTATAATAAACAGCCACGTACCCAGGACGCAAAATTATTGCCGCGGCAACGATAGATGAAGCTTACTTACACATGCATTACCTTCATTCTTGGTAAAATAGGACTCGCCCAGCTCACGGGCAACTGTGTCAGAATTTGGTTTTCCGATAGGACAGGTGCTCACGTGCATGACTTATAATGATGAAACAGGGCAAGTCATTTTTGTTGACTGCACGCGCTCTCGTAACCGCGTACGTATGCATTGGCCAGTCTGTACGCCTTCGCGGAAAGTCATAAGTGACACCGACAGAGTGCTCTACAAAAAAGCACAGCGTGTTCTTCTTGTTTTTTTTTTTTTTTTTGTTACAAAAAAATAAAAACAGGTACTTATGGTTGATGATAGATATGACATCAGAGATAGGTTTAGTACAGTAAAGAGCTAATTAAGTGTCGGGAATAATTAGCACCAATTAAGGAAAGTCTAATTGCCGTACACCAAAGCACAAAATCGTACACTTTAGATACCCACCGCGTCAGTACAGCTTCTCGTGAAACTCCAGGACCAGAAGTGACGTCATCAGTGACGTCACAGTTAAACGAGGGGTACCCTCTCATTACTAATGAAAATAAAAACAAGCTAATTAGACCTACACACTACCTGACACAGAGTGAACGCCTGCCTAACGCAGCTGAGGGGTGACTCCCTCCTGTCTCGCTTGTCCTATCGCGGCGCGCACCTGCTCCGTCGTTCGTCAGCGGCGGAGGGTCCGCAAAGGGGTACGCGTGGCGCCGTCCGCTCCTTGGTGCGTGGCCCCCCAGTTCCGTTCGCTCGCTCCTCCGAGTTCAGTTTCCCGCCCTACACCAGGGTATACACCAACGCCGAGGTGCAAGTGCCACGAGCAGGCACCTAAGTCAAGAATTAGGGTGACAGCGCTCACCCTGTCACCTGTCCCTTTTTCCCTTCATACTCAAACTGAGTTGCGCTAAAGGAAGTCACGAATACGATGCACCAACTTGCCCAATCCGCAGTACTTCAAGAATTAGGGCCCTTTCTCATTTTCTTTTTCTTCTTATTCTTTGTTCATTGCACGGCTGCAACAACTTGATGATTTACAAGGTGGAGAAAACCACCAGAATGGCATTCCTTGAAACTTCCTTCTTTAGATTTTGTGTATGACGTCCGCGTGTGTGTTTTTCTAGCTACATTTACATTCTGGTTACCGAGGCTTAATTTTTAATTTTCTAACCAGGACTTCTGCGACCGGGGATAGAAGTGTACCGAGAAAGTTACCGAAAATGACTCGGAAAAGCTCCAAATGAAAACTCGCTAGTAAGGGGGGGGGGGGGGGGGGGACAAGCTGGGCCTATATAGAGAGATGTGAAACTTGCTTAGGCTAGCGCTCATTTATGTTGTGTCATCACTTGCTCTCTCATTGTTGCTCCACAATTCTGCTCTTAAACATGCGCCGTTCAAGAATGTGTTTTACTAGAACGACGCTGTGCGCACACATGTTGCCGGGTGTGTTTAGCAGCCTGTTGGAATGTGTACAAGTGTGCAAATAACAGCACTCCTTTCAATGTCATCAGCGACCTGGGCTGGCTCGCGAGGCAAGAGCACCCGTCAGCTTAGTAGATGAATTCGTTTAATATTCGTGCTTGTGGTTTGAATTCGTTATTGTCACATTATTATTGCGATAGCAATTATATGGACACTGCAAGCGAATTTCTGTCGTCGGCGTCGTCGTCACCATCGTCGCCGTGAGGTTCCGTATAAAATCTAACGGCGATAAAATTGTCGCCGCGCGCCGTATGCTGTATGTGCGAGTGAAAGCGCGCGAGGGACGTGCGCTTTTAAGGAGAGCGAACGCATGGCGGAGAGCATATGCGACGTTTTCCGTCGTGCGAAAGGCCGTGGGGGATGGGAAGGAGGGAGGGAGGAAGGGGAGGCGACGTTTAGCCACGGCACCAAATGCGTATCTTGCAACCGGGTGCAAGGGGAACTGGAGACCCAATCTCCCACTCGAAAGGAGGAAAGCGGGAAGGCAGCGCGGGAGGGAGGTTGTGCGGCTTCTACTCTGCCAGCAACTGCGTACTTGTACTTTGCGCGGCTGCCGGCTGTCACGCGCACCGTATCTTGAAAGCGATCTCCACACGGCTCCTACATTTGTATGCCCTGTACTTTCCCCACTCCATTTCCGTTGAAGCGATAGACCGCACGAACCTTCGCTCGCTGCTGCGGCCGCGCTTGCTCACGCCAGCGTTTTGACAGTGGTTGTTCGTGGTCGTCGAGTGTGATCTATTCATGTTTGCTTGTGCGCGCTGGCACCATGCTTGTTAATTCAGTTAGTAAGCGAATGTGTCCAAGTATATGCAGCCGATAAAACTACTATCTTTACTGCGTATCATCATCATCAGCTTATATTTATGCCCACTGCAGGACGAAGGCCTCTCCCTGACATCGCCAATTACCCCTGTAATGCGCTAGGTGAATCCAACGTGCGCCTGCAAATTTCCTAACTTCATCAGCCCACCTAGTTTTCTGCTGTCCTCGATTGCGTTTCCCTTCTCTTGGTATCCACGCTGTAACTCTAATGGTCCACCGGTTATCCATCCTACGCATTTCATTACTGCGTATAGCTCTCTACTAATTTGCTATCGGAATTGATGCTTCGCCTTTCGGGCTAAACTGCGACATTTATTGCGATAGCAATTATATGGACACTCCAAGCGCATGTTTGCCGTCGCCGTAGGGTTCCGTATAAAGTCCAACGGCGATAAAACCATTGCCGTACGCTGTGTGTGCGAGTGAAAGCGTGCGAGGGTGAGCTGGTATCCGCAGCTTAATCTCGCGCACGCGAGAGAGGAAGGCGGCCGGAAGCGCGCGCGCTCTTCGTTCGCGCGCGAGGCACCGGGAGGAGGCGATGGCGACAGTGGGGGGGGAGGTGCGCTATGCTCCGTGAAAGCGATCTGCGCTGTGGTAGCAATCTGCGTTATGCTATCTTGAAAGCGATCTGCGCTGTGGTCGAAGTGTGTGCCCGCGGGAGCCTCATCTTGAAAGTGATCTGCGATGGGTACATAGGGCATGCGCCGAGTGCCGGTAGCTTCGTATGCGCTGCGCTTTCGATGTTTAATTCGCGTTGAAGCGAGAGCCAGCGCGAAGGTCAATTTGCTCGCTGCGGCTGGCGCGCTTTCTCACTGCTGCGTTTTGACGAGTATCCACTGTCATCGAGCGAAATGTGTTCATGTTTGCCTGTGCGCGCGTGGCACCGTGCTTGTTTATTTAGTCAGTAAACGAATATTCACAACTTTATAACGCCGATAAAACTACCATTCTTTCTTCGTATAGCTGTGGTAGTGACATAAAACGAACACTTGCCAAGGAAATACATGTATTGGAAAATAAAACTTGATGTTTCGAGTCCCGTACGGGACCCTCGATCACAATGAAAGCAAACACGGTGGCTCTTGTTTAATTATGGGATAGATGGCGTAGTGCGCGTGTGTAGATTTCTGGCAGATTCCCACGTGTCCTGTTTATCGCATGTTGCGTCATCTGAATGTGCAGCGATTCAAGCATTAGTCTTGCAGGCAGTTTCTTCTCTGTGGCGATTATGGATGCCGATTCCCAGTCTATGCAGTGACCTGTGTTTTCGTGGTGTTCTGATAATGGGATCCCTCTTTTCCCTCTCGCACGCCTATTCACGTCGATGACTTATGTCGTCTGTTGGAGTTCTGCCTCAAAAATGCGTGCTTTGTTTTCAATAAGCATTTCTACCGACAAGTCTTTGGGACCGCCATGAGGGCTTCTGTATCAGTCGTGTGCGCTAATCTAGCCCTGGAGGCCATCGAGGATGCCGCGTTGTTGTCGTTCTCCCCTGCTCCAAAATTCTTCGTCCGTTACGTTGATGACTGCTTTTGTGTTATTCGCCGCAGTGACGTCCAAAAGTTCCTGGCCCACCTCAACTCTTTCAAGCCCAGTATCCAGTTTACGGTGGAATATGAAGAGAGCAGCCGCATAGCTTTCCTTGATGTTCTCGTGGAACGCGTGGATAAAGGTTTCGCCACAACGGTATATCGAAAGCCCACGCACACGGGAAAATACCTCGATTTCCTTTCCGTACACCCAAAGGGCCATAAGCGCTCGGTTGTGTCATCCCTGTTCGATCGCGCCTTCCGTCTCTGTTCGAGCCCTACAAGACGCAGAGCAGAATTGGACACGGTACGGAGGGATTTGTCGAATAACGGATACCCGCCTCAAATGGTCTTACATAGGCCAAAGAGGAAGGTGCCTAAATGAGAGATTGAAAGAACATAAGTACAGCACAACAGAGGCAATATCAGGACATCTAGGTATTCATTGTAGGGACTGCGGCTGCGCTGCATTAATGGAAAATACTAGCATCATGTTCAAATCGGCAGACAGACTAACAAGGGCGATTGTTGAAGCCCTGGAGATAAAAAAGCTGGACGAGTCTTGTGTTAGCATGCCCTCCGTCATACTCTCGGATAAGGATGTCAAATTCCTTACAAGAACCGCATTTCGCGCGCAGTAGGCTTGGCCATGTGATGCAAGTGACGGTTTCCTTTTTGTGTTTATTCATGTTCAGCCGGTATACATATTCTGCGCCTTTTGTGAATAAACCTTCAGTTGTTAGTAGCGCCCTGTGTCTGTCCTGTTACTCTTCGTTTGGTCCTGTGCATATTCTGGCGCTGTTTTTTACTTGATGACACCGAAGAGAAGAATATGTGGGTTCGGGTATGATGTTGTATATGATTTAGCATGTTGTTAAGCTCATGGAAAAACGTTGGGTTAGCATGCGGAGGCCGATAACACACGCCGATTACAACGGAGTGTGGGGAAGTATGGCACAGAAGCCACAATATCTCCAAGTCAGATGTGATACTGATGGGTGAACATGAAAGCTCCGGACTAGCAGCAATCATGCAATACACCGCCCCCTCGAGAACATGTGCAATCATTTCGATAAACAGAAAAATTGGGCAAGTCAGCAACAACTTCAGAGTCAGCGATATCGTTGGTCAGCCAGGTTTCGGTTAGTATCAGCATGTTGCTGTTAGACGACGTGACTATGCTAGACACAAGTTCTCGTTTCGGCATAAAACTGCGAATGTTAGTGTAGATTACAGAGAACGAAAGAGGGTTGTACCGGGACGGGGGGTATTAGCTAATTTTGGAAAAGGCGACCGCTATATTTCCCTAACCGTCTGCGATGAGGTATCGTACACGAAGCGATTTGTACCGGTGTGCAGTGTCCTGGAGTGCCGTGAAAATTTAAGACCTTTGGATTCGGCGAGTGCTACAAGATGACTGCGCGCGGCTCGGACAGGACAAGAGACGTCTTCACCGATGCTATAAGATGTGTTCTTTAGTTTCCGGGCATTTTAAAGAATAGTGTCTTTAGTTTTCTAGAACGTGAATTTAGCTATTATTGGGCTCCGACGGGTTATCAGAATGGCGTCGGAGTCGATGTGTGCCTTCGATTTCTTTAGAGTCGATTGATATGTTAAGGCGATCCTGGCAATGACGAGAATAATAATATCTTCAGTTTCGGCAAATGTTTCGGTCGTATTAGTGCCTTCACGGTCATAAAATATTAAAATATATAAATAAATGGGCTGAACGTGTCCCTTAGTTCACAAGAGTTGCAAGGGATTCGCAAAAAAACAAAGAATTTCTGCATCATGCAAGGAATCAAACCAGCGTCTTCAAAAGTTCTAACCACTACTTTACGCTCACCGTTTATTGAAATAAACCATTATAGGCTAAGAAAAGGACTGAACGTATCCGTCTCTGGCTGAGCAGGGGCGACAATACGTGACTGTTTTCCACCCACAGATGACACTCGTAAGAGCGGGTTGCCCTTCAGCCGAAACTATTGTTGCCTATTTATTGCGTCTACATCATTCGTGCACTCACATTATTCATCGCATTGTACTCTTGCTTGAGCAGCATAATCATGACTCCTAAAATCATCATCTCATTTCTGTAACCACATAAAGCGAACAGACGATGAAGCCAAGGAAAGCATCGGGGAAATTAAGTGTAGTTTAAATTGGATGGTAGAAAATAATGAAGAAAAGGGAAATGAAAGTGGACGAAAAGATAACTTGTCGCCGGCGGGAGCCGAACCCCGCAACCTCCGCATTACGCGTGCGTTGCACTACCAGTTGTGCTACGGCGACGGCCATCAATTCGCCCACTAACTTGGGTATTTATGTTTACTAGATCTAGCCCCTAGGAGTGTTAGCCAGCGCCACTCAGAACCATGGTGGGCGGATGTGGAACATCCTTTTTGGCCCGATGGCGTCACGATAGACGTGATCTTGGGAGAGCAGGCACGTGGCTAATAAACCCTCGCATGCTACCTAATGACATCAAGGCTGCCAGATTCGAGACCCTCGTAATGAAATACGAAAGAAGAATGGGAACCGAGGGGCTCGATTTTGTTGATCATAACCACATAAAGCCAACAGACAACGAAGCCAAGGGAGGTTGCGGGTTCGGCTCCCGCCGGCGACAAGTTATCTTTTCGTCCACTTTCATTTCCCTTTTCTTCATTATTTTCCACATTCCAATTTCAACTACAATTAATTTCCCCGATGCTTTCCTTGGGTTCGTTGTCTGTTGGCTTTATGTGGTTATGATCAACAAAATCGAGCCCCTCGGTTCCCATTCTTCTTTCGTATTTCATTACGAGGGTCTCGAATCTGGCAGCCTTGATGTCATTAGGTAGCATGCGAGGGTTTATTAGCCACGTGCCTGCTCTCCAAGATCACGTCTATCGTGACGCCATCGGGCCAAAAAGGATGTTCCACATCCGCCCACCATGGTTCTGAGTGGCGCTGGCTAGCACTCCTAGGGCTAGATCTAGTAAACATAAATGCCCAAGTTAGTGGGCGAATTGATGGCCGTCGCCGTAGCACAACTGGTAGTGCAACGCACGCGTAATGCGGAGGTTGCGGGGTTCGGCTCCCGCCGGCGACAAGTTATCTTTTCGTCCACTTTCATTTCCCTTTTCTTCATTATTTTCCACATTCCAATTTCAACTACAATTAATTTCCCCGATGCTTTCCTTGGGTTCGTTGTCTGTTGGCTTTATGTGGTTATGATCAACAAAATCGAGCCCCTCGGTTCCCATTCTTCTTTCGTATTTCATTACGAGGGTCTCGAATCTGGCAGCCTTGATGTCATTAGGTAGCATGCGAGGGTTTATTAGCCACGTGCCTGCTCTCCCAAGATCACGTCTATCGTGACGCCATCGGGCCAAAAAGGATGTTCCACATCCGCCCACCATGGTTCTGAGTGGCGCTGGCTAGCACTCCTAGGGCTAGATCTAGTAAACATAAATGCCCAAGTTAGTGGGCGAATTGATGGCCGTCGCCGTAGCACAACTGGTAGTGCAACGCACGCGTAATGCGGAGGTTGCGGGGTTCGGCTCCCGCCGGCGACAAGTTATCTTTTCGTCCACTTTCATTTCCCTTTT
The DNA here is from genome assembly GCF_013339745.2 of Dermacentor silvarum. Taxonomy (NCBI): domain Eukaryota; kingdom Metazoa; phylum Arthropoda; class Arachnida; order Ixodida; family Ixodidae; genus Dermacentor; species Dermacentor silvarum. The sequence continues at coordinate 616,136 of NC_051154.1, read as the reverse complement.
CTTCATTATTTTCCACATTCCAATTTCAACTACAATTAATTTCCCCGATGCTTTCCTTGGCTTCGTTGTCTGCTGGCTTTATGCGGTTATGATTAACAAAATCGAGCCCCTCGGTTCCCATTCTTCTTTCGTATCTTATTTCTGTGTTATATAAAACTGCTTGTGTTATATAAGATCCACTCGTTCCTTGTTTTGTCATCATACGTTTGATTCACTGGCTCTCATAAAAACAAAGTAATTTGATTTATGCTGTAATCGGCTGGAAGTACAGATAACACTTTATGTCGCAAAGAAATTGGAAAAAAACCCACTAGGTCTCGCACATAGCGCTGAGAAATCCAAATAACAGTGTAAGCATGCTCGCACAGGATGCGCTCATACGTTAGGAATGACACAAAAACGAGCGAATATTACACCATCTTACTTTTCTTGAAACCAGACAACATAGCACGTCTTATAAAAGAAAATATAATAATCGTGAGCGTTTAAACCGCATTTGTTGGGTCCGCGTGCGTCGACGCGATAAAGAGCGTGCCTCAGCCGCATTTCCCGAGATCAGGATGACTGCGGGGGACCAAGCACAGGATGATCCTCATGTCACCTTGTGTTGCACGTTTATTACTCTAGCGGCCATCTTCATCGGCCACCTTTTATTTACGGCGTGCTCAGGGAGATGCGCATGTGCCTCGTGCTGCGAAAAAGAGAACATAGTCTCTCCTGCTCCTTGTTCTTTCGCTTGCCGATTCACGCAGTTATGGTGGACCTAACCTCGGTCCCTATATTTACATTTATTTATTCATTTTCTTATTTATTCTGGCTCTCAAGCATAGGTCTGTTACAACTAAAGAAGGCTTACTCACAAAAAATCACGTCTTTCAAGTTAGAGAGACTGGATTAATGATGTGGCTATGTGACTCTTCGTAAAGCTGTCTTATTCTTTCTGTTTGGCTGCAACACTCGTACACCTCATTTCGCTTCATAGTAAAAGCAGCGCAAAAATAACGGCATCCCATGTCACAGACGTACACAGGACAGGCGCTGACCTATGTCTTCTCTGTCTTGTGTTGCCGTTATGTTGCGCTGCTTTTACTATTAAGATCAACCAGCTCGCCAAGTTTTACACTCTACTGGAGCTCATTTCGTGGTTCTTGAGTGTTGTACAAGCTTTTTTGCCGCCGTTGCGTAATCGTCCATATCTTGTCCTTCCAAGACTGTAACATTCCTAAATGTCTCAAAGGCATCATCACTAGCGACCTTCAATAGAAGCGCGGTCTTGGCGCAGATATCGGTTTATTAACAAATAATGAACGCTCCCTTACATAGAGGTATAAAAGACGTACAGTGCCAGTCTGGATGCTTTTCTGGCCATTGGTGCAGCAGAGGCTGTCTGTCATTCACGAAAGTGGCCTGCTTTCGGTTTCATTCGCAGTTTCCCTTTTCAGGCGCACTAATGCGTTTTCTACACCATTCAGTGACGAATGATGACGGACTGTTAATATATGTCTCAAAAATACGTAATATGACTCCAAGGTGGTATAGACGTATACACTGAAAGAAATTCAAGGTGGTAGGCCTCCGTACTATTCAGAGCATTCAAGCCCAAGCCCTTAAGATATGTCTTGGCTTACCACGCAGTGCGTCAACGGCTGAAACCATTGCCATTTCTCAGGATTACCCAATCACGACGCACATAACCGTTGAGACAATGCGTACGCATCTCAGACACTATGCTAGGACCCCTTGCCACCACCTGGCGAGCCTCACTGCTGAAAGGACCTGCTCGACATTTAGCGCTACTGTCAGTGCACATCGTGCATCGTTTACTTCAAGGTACGCACCTGCGGCCAAGCCAGTGATTCCTCCGTGGTGTTTGAGCCGTGCACAAGTACATATAACGATTCCAGGACTACAGAAGAAGTCAGATGTACCGGCCCCTGCTCTAAAACAACTGAGCTTACTCCTCTTGCATGAAAAGTACAGCAACCACGTGCACATCTATACCGATGGATCGACTACGTCGTCCAGTTCTGGTGGTGCGGTGGTTATACCAACGCGAGGAATAACACTGCGGTTCAAGACATCGCATGTCACGACCTCAACGGCGGCAGATCTAACGGCTCTGCGTCGTGCACTATAATTCATTGATTCTGAAAGACCTAGAAAATGGGCTGTGTTTTCAGACTCAAAACCGGCATTACAGTGCATGCAGTCAGTTCTCAGCCGCGGCTGTCATGAACAGTTAACATACGAAACCGTGGAACTTCACCATCACGTCCCACAAAAAGGCCACGAGGTTGTATTTCAATGGGTACCTGGTCATTGTGGAATCAGTGGCAATGATTCCGCAGATAACGCTGCTCGCGCATCACACCAAGAAGAGCTCAGCGTTCCAATTCCACTTTCGAGGACAGACGCTGCAAGGCAGCTTCGACACCTGGCACGCAATCTCTCACTGACCGAGTGGAACTCGCCAAACTTACTACTTACATGACTACATCAATTAAACCCCTCACTGCAACTCCGACCTCCATTCGGACTTCCTCGACGTGAAGCTTCGCTTCTCTGTCGCTTTTGGTTAGGAGTTGCCTTCACAAAGGCATACTCTACATTAATTGGAGTGACCGACAGTGCAGCATGCGAGGTCTGCGGCACCAACGAAACTATTGACCACCTGCTGTGCCACTGTCCACGATATGCCCAAGAAAGACAAGAACTTGCTAACACGCTAAAAAAAAACTGGACAATCGGACGCTTTCCGTGCAGGTGCTTCTGGAACACCGCCCCCATCGCTCGTCGGCCCATAAAGCGGTGAAGGCACTTTGGTGCTTCTTGAGGACGACGGGCTTGTGTCAACGTCTGTGACTATTAGTGCACTAACACACGCGTCAGCGAACTAACCGCTCATTTCCCTTCTTTCCTTCCCTCCTCTCTCTCCCTGTCATCTTTGTGTTCCCTCCTCCCGTTCCCCCGGTGTAGGGTAGCCAACTGGACGCTATTCTGGTTAACCTCCGTGCCTTCTACCTTTCTCTTGCTTCCTTCCTTCTTTCCAAGGTGGTAGGTTGATCTTTTATGTACTTTTTAGTGAATCGTCATAATTACGCACTAATAAAATGTTGGTTTAGTGTGCAGTCATTTGGCGTATTTTAAGAACAAGAACTCAATCAATTGCTTATGCACACGCACAAGTATTATCTGCTTGTGTTACGTGGAAGGAAAACTATGCCTTGATCATAGGCGACGGGTAGCGGCACGTCGAGCATCCAGTTATACATGGTACTTTAAGTAAAGTGGCCGTGTGAAGCGATACTCAGCACGCTATGGATCTAAATTGGGTAATTAGAGTGTTCGCGACGCAGGAATGACGACGAATACGACTGTATGAAGACAATGAAATGAGAATGGCATGATAATAATGGAATGACCATGAAGGTTCATGAACGATGGAATGACCATGATGAAATGACAGTATCGCGATCATCATGATGACAAGGATGGTGTGACGATGACAGTAAATGATATCAGAATACTGGAACGATGGTATAACGACAACGCTGTGATGACGACTCGCGTGACGACATTGATCGAAATGACGGCTACGCGAGGTCGATAATGATAAGACGAAACTGGAACAATGACGAATAAGTTCCCCGAATGCATGACGACGACTGTATCACGACGACGCAGTGATGATGGCAAGATGGAATGGCGATGGCATCATTACGGCAAAATGACAAGACGACCGAGCGAAGACGGCGATAGCATGGCGACGATTGTGTTGGAGAGGACGTCCGCGCTCAGTACATGACCCGCCTCGGTCTGCACTATATCTAGTGCCGGTTGCTACTATGTCCAGCCAATCGTTCTACAACAGCACATTCGTATATACTGACACGCTTGATGGTTTATCTTTATCCGGTGACAGCATTTCACCGGCTAACAGATGTTGAAAGTTATCGCTCAGCGCAAGACCAGCCTTTCTCTATCGGAAGTTTCTCGAATGTGACCGCTCGTTCTATCTGTTGTCTATGTTTTGCCGAGCCTTGCGTAATCAGGGGCGCTAGGACGTAAGGCTATTCCAAATTTTTTTTCTATTCCGTTTCTGCAATCGGCCCTCCACGAATCGTCAAACATTTTTCGGGCAACCCCCACTTCACCCGTCTGTCACGAGACGTCACGAAAACCGCGAAAACTCCCCATCTGAAATGAAGTGTACCCACTGATTATGCATGATTAGACCGAACAAAATATAAGCAATTTTTTTCCCATTCCAGAACTTTGTCGCCAACAGCCAATCGCTATCGGTCAATCATTTTCGGGTTGCGCCCTTCGCCTGTCTGTCACGCGACGTCACAAAACTCCGAGAACTCAGCACGTCAAAGTGACGTGTAGGCATTAAAGATACATTAATATGCCGAACAAGCCGTTTTACTTCTTGGAATAGCCGGAGATTGCCCCGTTCCAAAGGAATAGAACATGGTCTCCCAATCACTCGGACACTGGCTACTCGAAGCTACTAGAGAGAATGAATTTATTTACGCATAATAAACATTTTTGCGTGGCAGTATAACGTTGTCGGGCCCTTTTATGACATCGCTCTGCTAACTCTGCTCGGGATCCGTGTTAGCGGAATTTTTAAGCTTCCGTTGCAGGCCGTCGCAATTTTCAACCAGCCACCGTAAGCTAAGCAAGGAGAAGCCGAAAGGTCTATGTAAGCATGGTAGCGAAGGTGCCATGCGTCCTACAATGGCGGCTTGTGGAGGCACGGCAATGCCATCTACATTTCGCGGGGACAACTTCTCGGCGGAAAAAAAAAAAATCAACATTGGCCGCTCGAGGCTCGTCACGCGGAGTAGTCTACTGCGCCAGCTCACATCACATCGCTATGACATCGCATATACTGAGCACACAATACAATTGAGGAGTAGTAAGTAAGAACATTGCTTCACAGTACTAATATGAATGCACCCATCATTATTTATAGACCTCATTCTATAACGGCACACATTACACTGGTGAGCCTTGAGAGTTTTTCATGAATTCAGAGCAACGGGTTCACTCAGATTTTGGGCAAAGTAGCATATCCATGTGTCCTTAGTACGAACACACATCTGTTATTCGGTGTTAAGATAAAATCAACATTACATTGAAATGATTCACAAAACCATACTTTAATCTTCACTAACACAGCAGGCGTGCCACCTGTAGTTTTTCTCTGGTACTGAATACATGCTATAACATAACATTTAGTGAAAAGGCAGTTCTAAAATGGCATTACTGATCAAATCTTATAAGGTTAACGCTACATATATGTGGTCATTACTTTTGTGGCTATGCATAAGATAGTTTTGACGACATTACAGTATTAAATACGGTAATACAATCTCGGCATATCTCAGCACTCATCGCCACGAGCAAGCTTCAGAAAGCCTGCACAGTTTCATATTCATAATTATTCGTGGATGGAAGCAAACAGCCTGTGACTTCACATTTTCCTATTCTAATGGGATTGTCTGTACTTTTTCAAATGTTTGCATTGGAGTCGTATTGAATGCATAATTTTCAGCAACTAGTGTTTTGCCCCGCGAGATGTAATCTCGCTTTAATCGCACTACCATAATTGATGTTGCTGCTCATTGGCTTGGAACCCTATTTCAGCCTCGCCTTCGTGACCATGTTAATTGACCATGGAAGCGGGCCAATCGCCGGCACCACACTCCTATTCCGGTTATTTATTTTCACTGTGCTAGCTCGGCCCCAATAAAACACTCTCCACTTCTGTGTGCCCATTGCCTCTCATCAGCCAATTAGACAAGAGAAACCTGCCAAGATAGTAGAATGTCCTTGCAGGCTAGTTGGTTCATACTTGAAGGAAGGCAATGGTATTCGTTTTGAAGGCAAACAAAAGTGACCTGCTATGAACGAGGAGATTGTTTCATTGGTTGGTTCAAACAACTGTGCGGGTCACCACCCGATGCTTGCGTCGGCGGTTACGTAAATTTGACGTCAAGCGATTGGAAAAAGACGGATCGGAATAGTATTACGCTAAAGCTCCCCAGTTTGCTTGCGCGACGCGAATAGCGGTGTACATTTCAGAACTTATGCGAGCACCAGTGGTTATGCTCGAAGGTTCAACAAATAATGCACAAGTAGCTCACGCTAATAATAGCGTGAGCTACTTGTGCTGTACTTGTACTGTAAAATTGGGAAGGTGGTTCCAGTCCACAAATCAGGTAACAGAAACTCGCCTCTTAACTACCGCCCCATCTCCCTAACAAGCGTTCCTTGCAAAATCATGTAACATGTCATCTACTCTCTTATCATGAATTTTCTTGACTTGAATCACTTTTTCCATCCCTCCCAGCACGGATTCCTGCACGATGTTCACACTAACCTTGACAGTAACATACAGACTGACATAATTTTCCTGGATTTCTCTAAGGCCTTCGATAAAGTCTCTCATCAACGTCTAATATTGAAAATTACAGGACTTAATTTGCATCCTGATGTTTTGAATTGGATTATTGAATTTCTTAGTAACCGCTCCCAATCTCTCATTATAAATAATCACCAATCTAACCCTGTGCCAGTAACATGGCTTTGTATGGTTTTGTCAAGCGTCCCTCAAGGATCGGTTCTTGGCCCTCTATTATTTTTAATATATGTTAATGACTTACCTTCACATGTGACCTGTAATATCCGAATGTTCGCCGATGATTGTGTCATTTATCGCACTGTACGTAACACCTGCAATTAAACAGCCCTGCAGAAAGACCTCGCCAACATACTAACATGGTGGCACAATTAGTTAATGACACTTAATGTAAAAAAAAAATTTAAAGTTATGTCTTTCGCTCATAGCAGTAATCCCCTGGTATTTTCTTACCAAATCGGAAGCATGCCTTGCGAACTAGTAGAGTCCTATGACTACGTAGTTGTCACTGTATGCAATGATCTGTCCTGGCATAAACATATTTCTAACATCATATCATCTGCTAATAAAACACTAGGTTTTTTAAAGCGTGATCTCCGTCATGCCCCTCAAAACGTAAAACTGCTGGCCTACAAATCCCTTGGAGCAAAACTGAAATATGCATCTGCCATCTGGAGCCCGCACCAAACACTCACTTGTATCTGTTCAGAACCGCGCTACTAGGTTCATTCACTCACAATATCCATATGAGGTCAGCATTTCAGCGCACAAAACACAATCCGGATTAACACTACTATCTAATCGCCGGCGCATTGCTAGTCTTGAGTGCCCTTCATCATGCGCCATGCATCACTCCCGCGGCACTCATCTCTCACCGCAGCAAGTCGCACGCCCGCGTGCCCGAACCACTCATTTTCCCGCCTCATTCATTCCTCGAAAAGCTAAAGACTGGAACGGCCTTCCTGCTGACATTGTTAACATCACTTGCCCGTCTTTGTTCCAACAGCGTGTGATTGATCACTTTGCATATAACTAATGATGTGTACAAAATGTGGAACTTATGTTAAACCCACCCCTTATGTAATACCCCCTCCGGGGGTCTTTAAGGACAATAAACTGAACTGAACTTGACCATCATCAGTGTGATCCGCTCCGAGGAACAGCGACACAATGCCTTGGAAGTGTTGAATGAACATTACGCTAATAGTGGAGAAGACCTGGGTGAAATTAGAGTTTGTGGTACGTGTAAGGAATCTTCAATCAAGGGAAAACTGCCTGCGTTCAGCACTGTGAACCGGTACGTATACCCTCCATTTGTTGTGATGGTGATAAGCTTCGCTTATCATCCATTTTCACGGAGTGGAAGGGCCGATGGATTTTTATCGGAGCTTCTCGCATTAGAACAATCTCCTACCACCCGATTAGCAACGGCGTAGTAGAGCGTTTCCAATGCCAGCTGAAGACTGCGCTCGGTGCAACAGGCCAGCGCAGCTGGATGGAGGCACTGCCATCGATTCTCTTGGGAGTCCGGACAGCCCGTCAAGACAGACATGGGCTGCAGCGCGGCCCAATTGACCTACGGAACGACACTCCGCCTTCCAGGAGAATTCTTCACGGCCACTCCGAAAGACGCTTATACAGCCAGCGCTTGGGCTACGAGACATAATGAGCAATCTTCGTGCTACCCCACCGTGGTGGGCAGCGCCACGTGCGGTGCACGTACCATCAGAACTCGCCTCGTGCCCACACGTGTTCGTACACCATGACACAGTTCATCGCCCTCTACAACCACCGTGCGATGGGCCGTTCCGAGTGCTAAACGACCAAGCACTTCACCATCGCGGTCGTCACGAAGTAGAATCACCATAGAGTAATATAACAAATGGCAAGAGTGGACACTCCAGCCGTTCCGCGGCCGAGCTATGGAGATTCGCCGATTCCGCTAGGTGGCAGAGCACATCAAGAGAAATGTGGCTGCGGCGGCGTCCGTGGCTAGCAGCTTGACAGGCGGCACGACCCAGCACGTGCGAAGCCCAGTCAGGCCCCGTCGCCCCGTTACGACAATCTAGCCACCGGGCTGCAGCGGCGTCGTTATTCTGTAAAATGCACCCGATGATGGTTGTTGGGTTCTTCTGCTAGCGTCTGACACTACTGCTTCGTCACCGTTTCATGGTAAGGCCGTTCTTTTGCACGTTGTTACACTTATTCTCTTCGTATTTCGTTGTGTCACTGTTAGCCGCATGAACGAGTGATGGAGGGGGGGGCATGGCGGTCTTGAAGCCATAAACAGCTGCTGCCCATATGTAACGTAGAATTTCATTTTGCATTCTTTTTTTTTTTTTTTTTTTTTTTTTTGCACGCGAAGCGATGAGTGGTGATGCTAGCGATAGCAGCGACGCGGCCGCGTCCGAGCTGCGCGGCATATTCCAAACAATGACGAAGTTCGCACAGAAAGTAAAATTAAATGGTTCTTTCTGGGATTTTACGTGCCAAAACCAGTTCTGATTATGAGGCACGCCGTAGTGGAGGGCTCCGGAATAATTTTGACCACCTGGGGTTCTTTAACGTGCACTACAACGCAATGACACGGGCGTTTTTGCATTTCGCCTCCATCGAAATGCGGCCACCGCGGCCGGGATTCGATCTCGCGATCTCGTGCTCAGCAGCGCAACGCCTTAGCTGACTGAGCCACCCCGGCGGGTAAATGGTTCTTTAAAAATGCGGCCTATGAACACATGCCGTTCGGTGCAGAGGGATTTAGGTTGATTTATTCGAGAAGGTTGCTCGCAGCGGCTTCTGAAAAAGTATTGTGCGCCAGTTTGCAAAGGCGTGGTTGCGCTGCGATCGCCGAGGAGTGCAGATCTGCTCACGTCGGCTCCGTGTTCATGAAATGATTTTGCAGCATTTTCTTGCGTCTTGTTGCCTAATTTTTACACCAGTCGATCCATGAAGCTACCAGGACTCTGTGGACACCTCATTTTTAGGTGGGACATTCCATTTTCCTGTGCTACGAACATTTTTGTACCACGTCGCCACCGCGCGTGCACCGGACTTCCCAGGTGCACCGGCTACGTGGCGCGCACTCGCGCGAGCTCCGTATCGCCGATCGAGTTCTCTGCCCCATCAACCAGCATGGATGATCTCGAAGTGACCTCCGAGATAGGCTGGCGAACAACTCTCCTTCGCCAACCGGCGAAGCTGAGTGTCGACTCTTCACCCCGAAATGACTCCACCCAAACTTGAAGCACTCGCTCTCGCTCCAAGACCAGGCCACCAGTCAAAGCGCAAGTTCTCAAGGCTGGACGCATGCCTCCGCTATCTTTCAACGAAATCAAGATTATCATTCGCCCCAAAGGAGCCCTCAACATCGCCAAAATGTATTCCAAGCCGCACAGCTCAGCCCAGCAGATATTCAACAAGACACCGTGTGCCCTAACACCCAACAAAACATTGTCGTTGTCAGTACGCCAAGCCCGCGGAACGCCAACTGGTACGTCTGCATAAAATCCATTCAAGTCAATGGGGTCACGCACGAATAGACGGCCGCCGAAGACACCACGAAAGGAGTCATCCGCGGAATCCCCCTCTCCGATGCCCCACAGCAAATCAACGCTAATATCGTAAATACCCGCAACCCGCTCGCACTAGCCGCAAAACGCATTGGAACGACAACCACCGTTGTCGTCGCCTTCAGCGGCCCCGATGTGCCATATCTGGTTCGTTACGGAGCCACCTTAATCCCATGCTCATTATAGCGCAACCAAATAGAAATTTGCTACCAATGCGGCCGCCTCGGACACCGCATGGATGTCTGCCTTTTTTCCAATAACAAGATCTGCCGAGGTTGCGGAATCCGCAACCCATCTCCCGACCACACGTGTAACCCCAAATGCTCGCTGTGCGGCGGCCCTCATCTCACGGCAGACAAATCGTGCACGGCTCGCTACAAGACACCGTACGTTATTCGCAAGCGCATCGGGAAACGCCGAGCAGCAAAGCAAGTAACCCTTCAAGAAAGTGACTTCCCGCCCATGAACTACGAGCACCGCTCCAGATCCCGGTCTCCATCACGCTCGAGGCAACATTGTTCCCGGACCCCTTCACAGCGCCGTTCCCGATCCAGATCTACTTCTACGCCACCCGCCAAGCCTCCTACTAACAAGGTGAGCTTCGCAGAAGCCCTTATGGGCGCCTCGCGAGAGGTTCGCCACACACCTTCCCCACCGCCCACTAACACTAATGATAACGCAGAAATGGCTCACCTCAAAAAAGAAAACGCCATTATGCGCGACCTAATTCACAAGCTTTCGCAAGAGGTTCGCGACCTCAAACAATCCAAAACACCCGCTCCTACACCACCCGCCGAAGCGTCCCCCTCCTCTAGCCATGACGCCCCACTGACACCGGCCCCTAAAAGCGGGCCCTTCAAGAGGGAGCCGCGGGCAAAGTGCGCTCAGAGGTTAAGGACATGCTAGTCTCACTACGAAGCACGATGAAAACACTCCATAACGCAGTAGAATCCGTACAACACGCCCTTCTCGTCCTGGTACCGCGCGTCCCAGACGTTGAAAACCACCTACAAACTCTCCCCATGCCCGCTCCCCCAGCCCACGAAACCCCCGGCACTGCCCATGATGGCATCCCCCAATACCCATCATGGCCCACCCTAACATCGATACACTCAGCTGGCAGTGGAACTGCCGAGGCTATCTCTGCAAACAACCAGTCATCTGTCAACACCTACGTACCCTCACCCGGCAACCGGACGTCATCATGATTCAAGAAACCCATAACAAAGCCCTCCGTAACCTGGATGATGCCTCCGTCACCCACCTTACAGATCATATCAATGACTGCTGGCGTAAGGGTGCAATTCCCCCAGCCTGGAAAACAGCAAAGGCCATCCTTATTCCCAAGCCTGGCAAACCCTCTAGCCTCGATCACCTTCGCCCCATCTCCCTAACCTCATGTGTGGGAAAGGTTATGGAGCATGCCTTCCTCTCCCGAATGAACACCCGTCTGGAAGACACTGCAGCGTATCCACACTCAGTCATTGGCTTCCGGGCTCACCTGTCGACCCAAGACGCCATGCTACATATTAAGCACCATATACTTGAAGGTAGAACCCGAACTACTAAAGCAATACTCGGCCTCGTCCTCGAAAAGGCCTTTGACAGCATAGTCCATTTTACAATTCTCGACCGCATCTCACGCCTTAACCTCGGTGCGCGCACTTATAATTACCTCAGAGACTTTTTCTCTAATCGCACGGCCTTCCTCTCGGTGGGGGATCTCCGCTTCGACGCCCGGACTCTGGGCAGCGCGGGAACCCCCCAGGGCTCCGTTATCTCCCCAATGCTCCTTAATCTCGTCATGATCGATCTTGCCAAGGAGTTGCAGCAATTAGACGGTGTCAACCACACCATCTATTCTGACGATATCACCATATGGGCCCATCAAGGCAGTGACGGCCAAATAGAAACGGCGCTACAATCCGCCATTGAAACAGTCGAGACCTATCTCCAAGGCACGGTGCTTCGCTGCTCACCTGCGAAGTCCGAACCCCACCTCTACAGGCCTACTCTCCGTGGCCGCCGTCCGAAACATTCCACCGCTAAACGCCAATACGAAGACATCGCGCTTCACCTCACGGATGGCATCCCCCTCGTCACCAATATCCGTGTGCCCGGCATGCTTATAGAGGCGAACGTAGCAAATGGCATGGCCCTCGCAAAAATCCAGGTCAATGCATTCAACACCATGATACTTTTAAAGCGGGTCTCCAACCGCCGTGGGGGTATGAAAGAGGAAAATCTCCTCCGATTAATCCAGTCAGGGGCGTATAGCCAGAAATTTTTTTCGGGGGGGGGGGGGGGGGGGGTTCACCGGCCCGACCGGGGGGGGGGGGGGGGGGAAGCGTTTGCTTTCCTCTACGTGACGTGATCGATAATAAATATCGGTAGTTTAAGCAGACTCTCTGCATGTATATCAAAGACATGGGACACCCCCCCCCCCCCCCTCTCGCATGTGCTTGTGAAGAAATTAAGTAAAAAGTAAAGTAAGCTAGCTCAGTAAAATACAGCGAGTACAACAGGTACAGTGGGCGTTTGGAGCAACGGTCTCTCACCGCGCCGCTGAATGGACCAGTCTTCGAAAACGCATCATTGAGATGACCCACCCGATCGGAGAAGACATCATTAATTGTTTATCTCCGTTAAGCGTAGATGGCGTCGTCCTCGTCGGGGCGAAGTGCGTTTCACAAGTCAAGGACGGCTATACACGTGAAAATGTACGTGTGACCAGGCTATACCTACTCCCATAGCAATAGCTTGTTCGCTGCGTCTTTGCGTTAGAAAACTTAAATACGCGCAAAAACGCGTAATGCTTGTTTTCTTTCGAAGTTTTCGTCGCCCTGCTCCCTCATACGAGAGGGTTACATTTCCTGCGGCAAGTGCATGGGCCGCTGTGTCTTCCGCTGTGTGCGAGCGTGTAGCCGTCGTTTGCCTTTACGTCAACAGATTCAGAATTGTACAGAATATTTCACCGCACAGCATAGATATGGCATGTGTACGCAGTAGTGCGTGCAACTCATTTCTGCTTCACTTACGCCGGTGCAAACAGGAAGCGGCCTTGTACCTCACAGAATCTCGACTGATTGGTGTACTAGTGATGCAGGACTGAACTCCGGTCTTGTTCAGTACATAGTGCACATAATCAATTTCTCAGGACGCGTGAACTCCGACGAGAACTGTCAGCGCCTGCAACAAGAGTTTACTTACGCTGTACTGCGCACACCAGTAATCTATGCTTGTCGGCTGTCTGTTTCGTGCATTCTGTTGCGAGTCGGTGGAATTTCACTGGTGGCATCAACCCCGTCGTGTGTACATTGCTGGTTTGCGATTCCACAACACAACAGCAACTACCAGCCTTCCGTAATTGCTGGTTTGGGATTCAACAACACAACAGTGACTACCAGCCTTCCGTATAGGGGCACAATCGCAAACAACAGACGTTTCGCGCGCAGACCGAGTCAAATCGGTCTCGGACCAATTTTTTCGCCATGGCGAAGCGGAAACGCGGCGGAAAGTCGTTCTGCTCGACCGGTAGCTACACTAGCATGTAAACATCCGGTCGTAAAATTGAATATGGCACCAAAAGTGATCGACGCGATCAAGAACCACCCCTTGCTCTATGACAAGAGTGATACTAAAACGTACTGTCAGCAATACTCGCGATAGTATCCAACGTCGTGCGACCGGAGGTGCGGCAACGAAGCCTTGGCGTGACCCAACTTCTAAAGGCGCATTCACACTTGCGACTAGGCGAGGTCGCGCGACCGATTGCGACTGGCGACCAGAAAGCTACTCAAAACGAACGATGTTCACACTTACAAATGCGACCGACGAGTCGCTAAACCGAAATGTATCACGATATGCCGTTCACGTCTGCTTGAAATGTCATCGCCGCGTAAAATAAGCGCCTGCGTGTACGGACGTCCTGTTCCTTCTCATCTGATTGGTTCAGCTGTTCTGCGACTGCGGTCGCGCGACTGAAAAATCGAGCAGTGAGCGACTGGCCCGAAACGGTCGCATTTCGAGAAAAGCGACCATTTGCGACTACTTGCGACTGGTCGCTTTGCGACCAACTTGGTCGCGCGACCTCGCCTAGTCGCAAGTGTAAATGGGCCCTAACACTTTAGAAAAGCCAGGCGAACCCACCACCGCCGTTTCCGAGGTGTCCGCGTCTTCCGTTATTCATTGTCCATTTCCATAAAACAAGTAGGTTGAAGTATAAAAGCCCTTTCTTCTCCCACTTCCATGGCAGACAATAGTTAGGCAGATTCCTCGTTGGCGCTCCATAATTCTCCTGGCACGTGCAGGGTATGTTGCAGAAGTCGCGGGGTGCTTTTCTCGTCGCGGCACGTAGGACGCGCAGGCTTCGGCGAGCCCCAACACAAGGGCCAGCGCGGGTTTTAGCTTTGGTGTTCCCGTTGCCGCTTTGGTGTTCTGGAGGCGCCGCCAATAATACGAAATGATGAAATGTTATTAGAACTTGTAAATAAAAGCTATTAATGAAATATAATCATGCCTAGGCACCAACCTGTGACTCAGCGCTACCGCGCCCGTGTGAGGAGAATTACGGAACGCCAACGAGGAATTTACCGAAGGTCGCAGATGATACGCGAAGTTGCGCAAAATGATCACTTTTGATCACGGGTGGGTCAATGAATGAACATACCATGCTCGAAATGCGATAATGAGCGCTACTACGCCGACAAACGTACGCAGACTAGATGGATGTGGACGAAAGCGGCAGCGGCGGCCGCGGCGGTAGCAAAACAAATGTGAACAACTTGGACACGCGCGGAAAAGATTTTCCGGCCGCTTTGGCCTTTCCGCCTACTTGCCGCTTCCCAAGTGTGAACGTAGCCTAAACTGTTTTTCTGCCTGTTTTGCCGCCTAGGCGGGCGGATTTTTGCAAGATTTTGCCGCTGCCGCCAGCTTCGAGACCAAGTGTGAACGTAGCCTAAGATCCTGCGCGAGCGCGGCCTAACCGGCACCTGAAGGGAAGCAGCGGAAATGTATACCGGAAATTTCGACCACCTGAGGTCTTTAACGTGCACCTAAATCTAAACGGGCTTCGAGCATTTTCACCTTCATCCAAAATGCGGCTGCCGCATTTGTTGCTGCAGAATGCGACCGCCACATTCTCGCCCAAAACCTCATAGAGTGTCAAAGCCTTGACAAACACCGTGACAGTTTTTTTTCCATATGCAGACATGATTCGCTGTAAATTATCAACCCAAACGGAAGCGCCCAGGAATGAAATTGTGATAGTAGCACCGGTTTCTTGACTTATGTCAGCGCGAAGCGACGAGAAAAAAGGGTGGGTAAGTGGGGGGGGGGGGGGGGGGGTTGCGCAAAAAATTTCGGGGAGTTTGAACCCCCCCCCCCCCCCCCTGGCTACGCCCCTGAATCCAGTCATTCGTAATTTGCCACATCACCTACGTTGGTGCGTTTCTAAATTAGTACAAGGCTGAACAAAACGAACTCAAGATCCTCCTACGCGGTATCTATAAACAAGCCCTCGGCCTACCCGGTTACACCAGCACTGACCTCCTCCTTCAACTAGGCGTCCATAACACACTGGACGAACTCATCGAGGCCCAACGCCGCTCTCAGCTGGAGAGACTCACACTCACAGTGACGGGCCGCCACATCCTCACCTCGCTCGGTATCACCTACCACCATCAACACGGCCATAAACACCAGATCCCCTCCACCATACGAGCCTGGATTCACGCCGACCCTATCCCCAGAAACATGCACCCCGAATACAGCCGCGCACGCCGCACAGCACGTGCCACGGCTCTCACCAAAGCCCTTGCTCGCAACGACGGTGTGAGTTTCGTCGACGCCGTCGAATATCCCCGCGGTACCCGCTTTGCAGCCGTCACCACACGTCAAGGCTCTCTCCATCATGCTATCAGCCTAGTAATCCCAGACGCTGAGGAAGCTGAAGGAGTGGCCATCGCGCTAGCCACACTAGACCCAACAAAACATACCATCGTCTCTGATTCCCGCTCCGCTGTTATCAACTACATCAACGGCCGTATCTCCCACCAAGCCTTGCGCATCTTGCAACAAGCACCCCGCTCAACCGACCATCAGGTTACACTCGTCTGGTTCCCAGCTCATGTAGGCACCGTCCACCCGCACCTCCCCAACCTTATCGAGGTTACCCACTCCCTAGCGCGAGGGCTCGTCAACCGCGCGGGAGGCGGGGAAGCTGATTCCACCGGTAGGGATCGCCTGTCAGGCTACAATGATGTAGTGAAATCCTTCTACTTAGAGCGTAGGACTTTCCCCGGCCCGCACAGCAAGCTATCCCGAGCGCGGGCTACAACTTTCCGCCTGCTACAAACCAACACTTACCCCTCGTTACCCCTTTACAACAAGATCGACATTTACCCCAATCCCACGTGCCATATCTGCAAAACACAGCCAGCCACACTTGCACACATGCTTTGGGACTGTACACAACAATACCCCGACACTAACCCCACGACCCTCTCGTCGAGATGGCACGCTGCCCTGCGTAGCTCCAACCTCGACGACCAACTCTGGACGACCCAGCAAGCCTGCGAGGCGGCGAAGAGGCAACACCTCGACGTCCCCACGTTCCCAGGGAGGCCTAGGCCCAGCCACCACCTCTTGCTGGTTTTAATGAAGTTTATTCAGTCAGTCAGTCAGTCAGTTTGCAAAGGAAATATGGCTATTTCTAAAGCCTTACACGTGCAATATTTGCAGTATGGCTCTCTCAGCCTCTGTACTAGGCTATGTGGGCTCGAGCGTTGTTAACTGTTTTGCATTGGGCTGAAGATACGTGTTTTCATGTTTTAATCATGTATGGATTCCTTACCGTAGAACGTTTCTTGTTTGTTAGAATTTATAACAGTGCTTCCTTGACAGCCATTCTGTTTGACAACATACATTAATACGAGAGCCAGTCATTGTATTAGATCAGAAAAATATGCATTACAAGGAGGAACGTATCATCTCCATTCAAAAGCTTTGAATGTTCCGGTATTGCTTACACGAACGAACGTAGCATCTATATTCAAGAACTTTGAATACGCCAGTATTGCTTAGTTTCTGCCTCTCATTCTACGTATTGCTGGAATCTACTCTATTCCTTCCTCAAAATACACTTGACAGCCAAAGGACATCATGCATATTCAAGGACAAATTTCCAAGTATCAGAAGATGATGTCAAGGCTTCGAAGTCAGCAGGTGAAGACCCCCAACACAGTCGAAGGAAGTGCTTAATTGGCTGAGATGCCTGTTTAATGAGGGACTGACTGGATTAACCATCGATATGATGTTGGTGCGTGCCCAATGGTTATGTGTGCATTTTTTGCGTGCAATTGTTTTTGCGTGAATGGTTGCGTGTCCAATTTTGGCACGCAACCATTCACATAATTTTGCTACCTTAATTCACCCTCCTTCGTTGAAGTACAAGAAAAAGCGGCATAATTATTCCTTCTAAAACAATCCCATTTTGAGTAAATTAATTGCTGGCTTGTCTTTGTAGTTCTTTTTTTCCATTATCTGGATACTTGCAACACGTCTTGTGTGAGCTATGCTTGTGTAAAGTTTATTGCCATCTCGCCAATAATTTCGAACTATTCTCCATCACTTGCATTTCGCAGTTTCTTCCCGTTTTCATGCGTCTGCCACGTTTCTCACAATTTTGCTGCAATAAATTGTTGTCTGCTATTTTTGTGTTCTTGGCTGGCGAGTAAGCTTATTGATATTGAAGGAACATAACACATTTAGTTATGATACTCTTTTTGGTGTGAGTTATTAAAAAAAACAATATCACTAACGATAAAGTTCTACTTCCTCATTAACAGTTGGCATGATTGTTGCGCTAAGTTACAGCTTCAAACATAACGAGTATGCATTTAAATAAATCTAATAGTAAATTCCACTGGCGGATCTGGAGCAAGTTTTTTTGCTCCGCGGCCGAGAATTTGAATTCCACTGGCGGATCCAGAGCAAGATCGCATGTTCCACTGGGCGATTTGGGGCAACTTGCTCCGCGACGGAGCGCTCCGCGTTGATCCGTCTTATAGAGCCGGATTTCGCCGGAACTCCAGCGACTAGGCGCCGTCACTTCCGGAACAATCGGGTACGTCGGTTGCTTGCAGCGCTTTTTCAAGCGCTGTCTGGTAACCCTGTGGCGTTCTGAAATGGCGTCGTTCGACCCTGCCGGATTGCTCGTTGCTTTGAGCGACAGCGACAGTTCGCACAGTTCCTCTTCAGAAAGCAGCAGCAGCAGCGATGAGGATGAGTCGTACGTACTGTACGAAATTTTATTTAATGAAATGTTTGCAGAGCCTCCGCACAAACGCCCCAAAATCGTCGGCTACGTCGAAGAAGACGCGAAGTGCAGTTGCCGCTGTGCCTAGAACCCCCAACGTGGTCTAATGCGAGATTGGCAACATGGGTAACCGGATGCGTGCGACAACTTCCGCTGCAATCCCTGCCGGAGCGTGTTTATTTTTCACTGGTCGATCGGGATCGGGTCGCTCCGCGGCGGATTTTCTTGCTCCGTCGTGGATTCGGCACACCGCTCCAGATCCGCCAGTGGAATTCACTATAACATAGAATGAAACAACACATTTGTGCGCTCGTCGTCGCAACATATAAACAGCGGCACAAGCGCGTGCATGAAATTCTTCGATATATGCGACGTTACTGGTCACAAAAAAAGTCGCAGTTTCGCCCGAAAGCCGAAGCATCGAATGCGATAGCAAATTAGTAGAGAGCTATATGAAGCAAGAATAGTAGTTTATTGGGCCGTATAAAGTTGTAAACATTCGCTTACAAACTAAATAGACAAGCACGGTATCACGCGCGCGCAGGTAAACATGAACACATCTCGCTCGATGACCGCAGAAACTGCCAAAACGCCGGAGTGAGAAAGCGCGCCAGCAGCAGAGGGCAAATTGACCATAGCGCTGTCTCGTCTTGCTTCAACGCCAACTAAACGTCGAAAGCACAGCGCATGCACTTTGTCCCCATCGCAGATCGCTTTCAAGATACGGCGCCCGCGCGGCTGCGCTGTGAGCAGCAGCCGACGGCGCAAAACACACCCCCGCTCCATCTCCCTCTCCGTCGCCTTGCCCCCGTGCCTCGCGCGCGAAAGAATACCGCGCGCTTCCGGCCTGCCTTCCTCCCTCGCGTGCGCTACATTGAGCCGCGATTGCCGGCTCACCCTCGTACGTTTTCACTCGCACACACAACGTACGGCGCGCGGCAACGATTTTATCGCCATTGGACTTTATACAGAACCTCACGGCAACGGCTACAGCAGAAATGCGCATGGAGTGTCCATATAATTGCAATCGCAATAAAAGAAAAAAAAAAAAGAAAACAAGAATGAAAGCATGGCCTCTGAGATTCGACGGCGTGCGGCGGCCATCTTGGAGGCTTGTGCGTTTCGCCGATTCCGCTAAGTGCGCTGAGAGCCAAAGTCGGCCGCAGGGGCCTACGGGAGTGTCCACTCTTTACGTTTACTATATACATTGACACGTCAATTCAGTACATTTCCGTGTGTTGTGCAGTTGCAGTTTGCTTGCGCTTTATTTTGCGCGCCGCGAAGGATTCGATGGAGAGAGACGAAGACGACGAAGAAGACGAAGAAGACGTACTGCTCGATCGGAGCTGTTCTGCTGTGTGACCGTTTGTTGCGTGTGCTGTTATTACCATGACAAATTGGTGGAAGTGCTGGGTATCATCCTATGCCCTAATTTGACCTCCCGACGCTTTAAGTCCCTACCACCATTCCCACAATTCCGGAGGAAATCCAGGCACTTCACCACAGCCGCCGCTTGCAAGGATTACCTCCTGAATACGGCCCATTGAGCCCAGTAAGAATGTCAACCACAGGGGCAAGTACGAGTCAGACGCAAGAGAGCGACACAGTCCAATCCACTTCTACCCCGAGTGTCGTCTATGCAGCGCGCGTTTCGAAGTCATTTCATGGTGACGTGTTCGAGGATGTGGAGGATTGGCTTGAGCACTTCGACCGAGTCGCTGCAGTCAATGAATGGCATGACTCTAAGAAACTGCGCTACGTATACTTTGCCCTTGAAGACTACGCTCGCACGTGGTTCGAGAATCATGAGGGCTCCATCACTAGCTGGCAAGAATTCCGACGACAGCTTCGCGAGACATACAGCAGCCCCGAAAGGAAAGGAAAGGCCGAACAGGCTCTGCAGAGTCGGTTTCAGAAGCCAAATGAAAGCGTGGCCATGTTTGTCGAGGACATGTCCCGCGTGTTCCGACGTGCTGATCCAGGTATGGCCGAGACAAAGAAAGTTCTCCTCTTAATGCGAGGGGTGAAAGAACAACTCTTCGCTGGACTCATGCGCAACCCTCCAACTACCGTCCCTGAGTTCATAACTGAAGCGACGGCAATGGAGCGAGCGCTGCAGCAACGATCCCAACAGTACGATCGCCAAAGCACCGTCGCCGCCGTGTCATGTTTCACCTGCGGACATGATTTAGCAGCACTCCGAGAGCTTGTGCGAAGCGTTGTGCGCGAAGAGCTTGAGGAAGTTCGCAAAACCGCTTGTCAGACGACTGTTACTGCGCTTGGTGACATCATTCGTGACGAAATCAGGACCGTGACCCAACCATTGGCACCAACGCGAGCGGAAGCTCCAGTCCTGACATATGCCGAAGCCTTACGGGGCCCTCAACCATCTACGGTACGACGTTTGCCTTCCCCTGTTTCAACTCTGCCGCCACATCAATTTCCCGCTACAAATGTAAGCTCGTATGAGTATACGTAAGCCCGCGAGATATCACACGGAAATCAAACGTGTGGCACACCTCGGATAATCGGCCACTTTGCTACCACTGCGGTGAAGCGGACCATCTGTATCGTCAGTGCCCTTATCGGAAGATGGGCCTTCAAGGATTTCACCCGAACGCGCGTCGACTAAGTAATGGTGAGCCCCCACGCGAGATTGAGCAGTTCCTGACCTCTCAACAGCCATGTTCTCCCGCACAAAGACGCCAATCACGTTCACCATCTCCTCGGCGCATCATCTCGCCTAGCCATTACTCCACGTTTTCTGATGTTGGCAACAGGTCCCCAAGTCCACGCCACGCCAGGAAAACTGAGGACAGCGACCTCCGGGCGTGGGGCCGCTGCTGATCGTCCTGACAAACACCCTCCGACACGAAAAGTTCACGACGACGATTTATCTGCCACGCCATGTTCTGATAACGACGCAGGACTTTCCACCGATATTACCGTAACCGTCGACAATTACCAGGTCACCGCCTTCGTTGATACCGGCGCCGACTACTCCGTTATGAGTGGTGAATTGGTGGCTACTCTCCGAAAGGTGACCACACCATGGAATGGTCCCCAACTCCGTACTGCGGGTGGTCATCTCGTGACGCCGGTTGGGAGGTGCACTGCCCGAGTGCATATCTACGGCTCTGCCTTCATCGGATCTTTCGTCGTACTGCGGGAATGCTCCAGGCAGCTCATCTTAGGAATGGACTTTCTTAGAGAATATGGGGCCATTATAAATCTTCGAGAGCTGTTGGTAACATTTTCACGTAACGCAAGCTCGCACGAATGCAAATCGCACAAGATAGTGTTACGTGTCTCTGATGATTCCATGACCATACCACCTCGTTCCAGTGTACTGGTTACCGTAGTGAGCCACAAGGACCGAACTGCCCTTGGAGTTGTTGAAACCAATGTGTCCATCCTCTTCTCTCGTCAAGTATGCGTCGCCCGCGACCTCCTCGAACTGACCAAACAGGCTGCTGAAATCCTAATCACGAACTTCATTCGCGAATACCAGCACTTCACGAGGCAGGCTGTTGTCGCTTACTTCGAAGAAATCGGCGACGCGAGAACCAGCCTATCACTCGCAGAACTTTCCTCCGTCCAACACGATGAGAAGCAGTTTACAATTCAACTCGATGGAAATTCTAAACTATCGGCTCAACAGCAAGATAGTCTTCGCTCTCTTTTGCTTTCCTTTAGCGACTGCTTTGCCACGACGTCAAAAATCAAGCAGACACCCGTTGCGAAGCACAGAATTATAACCGAACCCGCCGAAAGACCCATCCGACAGCATGCCTACCGTGTGTCTCGAAGAGAACAAGACGCCATTCGTGAACAAGTCAAACAAATGCTTGCTGACGACATCATTCAGCCATCTACAAGTCCATGGGCGTCACTAGTGGTGCTAGTTAAAAAGAAAGACGGCACACTGCGTTTCTGCATTGATTATCGCAAACTCAACAACGTTACAAAGAAAGACGTCTATCCACTACCTCGCATCGACGACACGCTAGACCGACTTCGACACTCCAGATATTTTTCATCCATGGATCTGCGTAGTGGTTATTGGCAAATCGAAGTCGACGACCGTGACTGGGAAAAGACCGCATTTATTACTCCTGGCGGACTCTTTGAATTCAAGGTTCTTCCTTTTTTATTTTATTTTATTTATTTATTTCACTATACTGCAGGCTATTACAGGCCCGAGCGGGAGTGGGAAATCAAAACATAGTTAGTATAAATCGGGATTACAAATGAATAACGCCATTAGCAATCAAACAGGGTTACATCACTACACATATAATACGTACTTAGTAACCAGCAAAAAGAAAACTAAAATAACATTTTTTCCAGTGCCGCTTGAAAATGGCCTGTGCTCTGCTCCTGCGGCTTTTCAAATAATGATGGACACTGTTTTGTCCGGTCTTAAGTGGCAAACGTCAGGCGCGTAGCCAGGGCGGGGGGGGGGGGGGGGGGGGGGGGCTGCTGATCGTCCTGACAAACAGGACGATCACAACTGATGGGGCTTCAAGCTGATGGGACTTCAGCCCCCCCCCCCCCCCCCCCCGAAATTTTTTCGTGCTGGCATCACCGCCAACCAAAACTACCACCGACGCCGGGAATCATTCTGGATTCTGCCTACAATGTCTTTTTCACGCTCGAAAATACATTTCCGCACGAACATTGCGAACTCGGGCTAGATTTCGTGACAATGCCCATGCACCTGGAGTCACATAACGCAAGGAGCCCCATCCGAGAACAAACTTTCAAGGAGTTTTCGATAGCGAGCGGGCGCGTTGCGGCATCTCGCAGCGGCCGCGGAATATACGGAGCGCATGGATTTCAATTACGAAACTTTATGGGTGTAAAGTTCTCATAAACTTCTGACGCGAAAGGTGCGCTGACATTTCCAAAGGCATGCTTTAAAAGATTTTCAATTCTAGAACTTTATGGGGTTAATGTTCTATAAACTTGGGCCAAATTGCGCGCACTGGAGCCCTCCTGCCCTAGCCGTTCCAGAAATAGAAGCACGCACTCGCAATCTTCCACACACACGAAAATACTAAATATCACCGGGACTGTCAGCTAGCAGCTGATACTTTTCTCCAAACATTTTCAGGAAGCGTGCCCAATCTGATTGATCAGCTGGATCAGGGCAGGCAAAGTGAAATATGAAAAAACAGAAGAAAGTAAACAACCTATTATTGAGATTTTTTTTTTTTTTTTTTTTTTTTGCGGACGACAAGGTCTGGCTCTCCGCGGCCACAGGGGCAGGGGCCCTATGGATTTAAGCAATGAAAATACAGGCATTTTCAGAGTGCTTCTTTGCATGCGAGCTGATTGTGGAGATACATATCTGAAGAACCATTTGGAAAGTTGCCCCAGTAATGCCTCGTATTTAAGCCCAGACGCACAAAACCAAATAGAAATTTGTGGTGACATTATCAAAGAAAGCCTAGATTCAAAAGCAGGCTGCTTCTCCATACTTCCTGACGAAACGACGGACATCGCTGGAATCGAACAGCCCACTGTTTCTGCAAGGTACCTAAACAAGTATGCCAACGACATCAAGGGGGTGTTTTAGGTTTTATTACCGGAATAGATGCCCATCTCATTGCGACAGCAGGTTCTATGTAAATGTGTAAATACTGCTGCAGCTTCTAGTCACCCTTCCAGTGACCACTGCCAGCGCAGAGAGAATGTTTTTTTAGCAAGAGTTTACTAAAAACTACTTGCGCTCTACAATGTCTGTGGAACGCATGATTAGGCTGGCGCTTCTATACACTCACAGAGACGTCGGCATCAACGTGTCCGAAGTCATTGACCGCTTCGCTCAACTTTCCCGCGGAGAGAAGTTTGTCCTTTAGATAGCGAAGCAGCAAAAATCAATGCAAGTAAAAATCATTGTTCCTTCAGGTTCATAAGTTCTTAATTATGAAAACGTATGACCGTTCATTAGCTTTTAAAACCGCAGAAATTTTCGCCGTTTATTCTAGCAGTTGGCATCATGATCACAATTATCACGCGAATACAAAAATTACGAGAATACCAATAACCAATTTTGATCGACCTTGATCATTGAAAGCCGCGCCCACGCAGCGTTCGCCAAAAACACACTCGGATATTGGGTAGTTCAACTTACCGCATCATCTGTGGCCTTCGTTTGTCCTTTTCTTTCATTTTCAGCTACATGATTTTATTTCTTTTTTGAAAGGAAGGAATACCCTCCTTTAATTTTGGGTGCAGAATAATTGTTGACGTTGTGCAGGCAGTTAAATTACACATTTTCGTACTGATTTATGCATTATTCCTCTATTATTCTACCCACATGGCGATGTCGCGACCGCTGCATGGCCCAAGTACATAACACGATTTCTGGGATCATAGTTATGTTCTTGCCTAGATCATCTGTATTTCTGTGCGCAAAGTTACTATCTGTGACTGAGCAACATGTTTATTTGTCTTATTTGACGCATTATATACACTGACGTTTGCTTATATACGTAGATTTATTGGAGACTCATACGTATTTTTAAATATCTTATTGAGAGGCCTTGTGTATACAAGCAGTGAACTTTGTTTCCAGCGACTCTTTTTTGCCCTTAAGCGAGTTGTATCTTCGCATTTGTATATTCCCTTCCAACTTCGCATTTCTAATATATATTTTGCAGAACTCCCACTTTTTATTTGTACTCACTGCTGCGAGTATTATCTCGGTGTAATTACAATACACGACGAGTTACAGCTGCTCCTGCGCAATCGATTGCAACGAGGTATAGCGTCATTGAGGTTTCTTCCTGGCCGTTGCTTATGTAGAAAAATGTAAACAAGGTTATTGAATGACAAAGATTCATCAAAATATTTGTCCTCAACTTATTCATTTCATGGCCTTTGCGTTTTTCATATAAGCTGCATGCACTGCTTTGCTGGTTTCGAACTGATATTGACCCTTTTCGCGGCGATCCCGTGGGCGCTGCCATATTTGATCACGTGGTGACGCGTCCATTGCTTGCCTCAACTGCCTCCGTTGCCTCCTTGTTTGCAATGGAAGTGTATGACGCCGGCGCGGCTTAGAAAACCTCTGTTTTCGGAGATATCGTAGACGGTGACTAGGTGGACGACACGAAGCTTTGATCACAGCTTCAGAGAACATGCAAAAGCGCTTTCGGAGCTGATTAAGCTATGTCCAAACGGCGCAAGCAGTGTTTATGGTGCTTCTTCTAAAAGCGGGGATAAATATGCATTCCAAGCTTTCCGATTATGAATTCAGTCGGCATTAGTGTGTTTAGCTCTTTGTTCTTTATTCGGCAAATATTTTCAAGCAGTGGCTTGTCAGTTTCTGACTCAGTGAAGTTCCTCGGTGCGGCCACTATCTGATTATTTTCTGCCTAATCACTCGCGGGTGTGCTCAGTTTTGAATCTGATAGATTTGTTCTTGCTGCGCACAAGGCTTGAAACGTAGCTGTTTTGTGCATTCTAATACCTTGTAGCAAATATATATTACAGCTAGTAACTTGCTTACTCTTTGTGGACCGTCACGAAACATTCAGCTTCGACGATTGGTGCACCATAGGTGAAGTCCGTCATTTATTGTGTGTACGCAGTGCGCATATATTCAAGTGTGCATCCATTCGCTTATTCTTGATACGTCGGCGATAGAGTGGGCTTAAGTTTTCCTGCCATTCGGGACAGATGTGTATAGATAACATGCGCGAAACTTACTATGACATGAAGCGGCGCTACTCCCTTTGTCATTGTTTAACGAGTGGTACTCACTCTTGCCGACGTTCTGGAGATGAAGCCCTTTCTTTGAAGGTTAGCGATACAAGGCTGGCGGATGAGCAAATTTCTGTATCCTCGAGGAAATCCGTACATCACGAAGTGCCGGTAACACGTTCGGACAGTTGCAGCAGCGGTCCGCGAACTTCGCCATACAGATTCATTCTATTCCTTAACATGCCAGTCACTATTTTTGCAGCCAACTACTGCACACGTCTTCAATCCACATTATTCAATCTAGCATTATTGGAGCACAGTGTGTTAGCGAAAACTCAATTGCATTTCCGACAGCTGATAGCACAGAAGCAAGGTAGAAGCGGTAATGGTTTCGTATGCGTGCGCGGTCGCTGAGGAGAGGTATGGCGCGCTGCCGTGAGCGCCATCTCGTTTCTCTAAAACAAACTGCTCCGCGAAAAGGGTCAATAGTTTTAAAGTTCATGTAATGTTTGCTTTACTTATTAATTAGACAAAAAATGCGGAAGCATTAATATCAGTTATTTTTGCCACAATTTTTGGGGCATACGAATATATTCTTTTATGAACACATACATATTTTAATGGACAGTGCATAGCGTTCAATAATTCGTTTGCAGCATCTATTATACAATGCAATTGGCAATGCAGTTATGATTCATGCATTTGATCCCTCGACAAATTCTATAAGGAGGAGGCCGCGCTGCAACCTGAGCCCCCCCCCCGGACAAAATTTCTGGCTACGCCACTGGCAAACGTGTCTTGCTTACTTGGACGACGAACCGTCTTCTGGCCATTTGGGGTTCACGCGCACTCTCGCACGTATCCGTCACAAGTACTACTGGCCTAAACTGTCCCGTACCGTTAAGCAATACGTGAAGATTTGCCGAGACTGCCAGCGGCGCAAGACGCCGCCCATAAAACCAGCTGGCTTGTTACAACCTGTCGAACCACCTCGGGCACCCTTTCAACAAGTCGGAATGGACTTGCTTGGACCATTTCCTAAATCTTCGGCTGGCAACAGATGGATAATAGTTGCGACAGATTATCTCACTCGTTACTGTGAAACAAGACCACTTCAACGAGCTACTGCTAACGACGTCGCCAATTTCTTCATGCATGATATCATCCTCCGCCATGGTGCACCAGCAGTGGTTTTTACCGACAGAAGGACCGCTTTCACAGCCCAACTCCTGGATGAAGTGATGACCCTCAGCGGCACTGTTCATCGTCGGGCAACAGCTTATCATCCACAGACCAATGGCCTAACCGAACGGCTGAACAGGACCATCGCTGACGTGCTTTCAATGTATGTCGACGTGGATCGCAAGAACTGGGACAGTGTCCTTCCTTTCGTAAGCTTCGCCTATAATACCGCCGTTCAAGAAACCACAGGATTTACTCCTTTCCGCTTACTTCACGGCCGCGAGGTTACCACAATGTTAGACGTAATGCTCCTGCCCGACGCCTTCGCATCTACCACAGTGAATGCTGCCCAATGTGCTCAGTGTGCCGAGGAAACTCGTCAGCTAGCTCGCCTGCGCATTCGCTCTCAGCAACGCTACGATGCTCACAGGTACAACCTCCGACACAGAGAAGTTACCTACCACCCCGGAGACAAAGTATGGATCTGGAGTCCCGTCCGCCAGCGTGCGAGGTCGGAGAAACTTCTCCGGCGTTATTTCTGGCCTTGCCGGGTTCAACGCCTCAACGACGTCAACTACACAGTTGTTCCAGAGAGCACCACGCGAAGCTCCCGCCGTACACCACAACCGGACATCGTCCACGTGGCTAGGATGAAGCCATATTACGCACGCTGACCACCTACCTTCCCTACTTCGAAGGCATCGAGACGATGCTTTTTCAGGGGGGAGGGGGGATAATGACACGTCAATTCAGTACATTTCCGTGTGTTGTGCAGTTGCAGTTTGCTTGCGCTTTATTTTGCACGCCGCGAAGGATTCGGTGGAGGGAGACGAAGACGACGAAGAAGACGTACTGCTCGATCGGAGCTGTTCTGCTGTGTGACCGGTTGTTGCGTGTGCTGTTATTACCGTGACAATATTACTCTGTGGTATCACTCGATCGGCTGAAGTCGGTGCACATCGATGACGCAGACCCCCTTTCACCTGCTCCGACCTCTGTAGCACCATCCGCCAAGGCTCAATTGTAGTGCAAACACGCGAAGTCACCAGGACACGCAGTGGACGCCTTTCCAGAGCACCCCGTAGTATGGACCTTTGATGCTTCGGCGTTAAGACCTTCGAATCGCATCAATTCTGTAAACGTTCGCTAACTCACTAGGAGGGGAAGTGCTGTGGCGGACTCCTGG
This sequence comes from Dermacentor silvarum, assembly GCF_013339745.2. Classification (NCBI taxonomy): domain Eukaryota; kingdom Metazoa; phylum Arthropoda; class Arachnida; order Ixodida; family Ixodidae; genus Dermacentor; species Dermacentor silvarum. The sequence continues at coordinate 587,739 of NC_051154.1, read as the reverse complement.
CCGCACTGCAACAGCCGAGACACCCTCTCCCATCTTTCACCATCGCTCGAATGTTATCGCGTTACGTGCGGGGAAAAGAGGATGGTGCGAGGATGCGCAACCAAGCTGCCGAGGCTGGACGATGCCGAAAATAAAGTCATTTGTTGTTTTGTTCCTCATTGACGTATTACTCGCTCCTGTCCAAGGCGTATGTACGCATGGTGGCGAAGCTGCCATAGAAGCCCATACGTCCTACGATGGCGGCTTGTGGAGGCACGGCAGCGCCATCTATATTTCTCAGGGTTAACCTCTCTGCCGAAAAAAATCAGCATTTGCCGTTCGAGTCTTGTTACGCCAAGTGCTCTAATGCGCCAGCTCACATCACATCGCTATGACATCACATATACTGAGCACACAAGTGAGAACATTCGCCACAACATTGCGTTACAACCTAACGTGAATACTCTCATATATATTTATAGCTAAGCGTGGACAGCTGGGCTAGTTGGTCGTGATTAGCATTATGAAACATCCTTCCAGCGCACAAATAAACACGGACGAGAAGAGTAAGACAACACGAACGCCGGACTTGAACTGAATTTATGCACGGAAAACAGGGCTTTATGTACACAAGAAAGAGGGGGGGGGGGGGGGGGTGCTCCTAGTGCACTGGACCACTCAAAGGCATGTCCTTGATCCCGGCCACAATCATCAAAGGCGGCGAAAACCAAATGAATGCAAACGTTTCATTGCTGTAGAAGACTTCTTCTACTCAATGCCTCATCCTGAGCTATTCCGCACAGCTAGAAGTCACATTGAAGACACGGGGCCAGTGGCCTTCCAGAACAAGACTGGGTTATCAATCGACAATTTTTAGAGCTATTATCTTTTTATCTCTTCCACCATTATCACTTTTAATGATAGCTGTTTTATCCAAAAAATGTCACAGTTTCGGCCTAAGGGCGAAGCAATGAATGCGATAGCAACACAGCAATGTCATACGAAGTAAGGTGAGCGGCTTTGGTAGCAATATGAATTGTAGTAAACATGAGCTGATTAAGTAAGCAGGTGTGCTGCGGCGTAAGTAGACCGACATGAAGAGAGACACGATGACCACGAGAAGGCGCTTGTGAAACGGTGGTGTTGATGAGAAGCGCTGCCCGTGGGCAGCGCGTGCGAAGGGACACACCTGTAGCGCTGCACTGCCGATCCGGGCAGCATTGCATGTATAACGCGCGTTGAAAAATGTGGCCCGACTATTACTAACTGTGGTGTGAGCGCGCACAAACAAACATGAATAGATCACACTGAATGACTGCAGACAACGACTGTCAAAACGCTGGCAGCAAACGCATATACGCCGCAGCGGGCGAAGGTACGTGCGGTCTATCGCTTCAACGGAAACTCAGCGGCGAATGCACAGCGCATAAAGGTCAGAGCCGTGTGGAGATAAGAGACGGTGCGAGCGAGCGACGAGCGCGGTTGTTGGCAGAGTAGAAATGTGCCCCCCCCCCCCGCCCCCCGCTCCCTCCAGCGCTCGCTTCCCGCTTCCTTGCTTGCGCGTGGAAGATTGAGTGCGTTCGCTCTCCGTGACAGCGTGCGTCCCCGCACGCTTCCGCTCGGGCATACGGCGCGTGGCGAAGATTTTATCTATACGGAACCTCACGGCGACGGCAGAAATCCGGTGGAAGTGTCCATAAAATTGCTATCGCAATAAAAGAAGGAGTGTGCATCGGCTCTTGCCTAGCACCACTTTTAAGTGATATATTCTTATTCAGTATTGACAAGCGCATTCAAGCGTCCCTTTACAACGCTAGCGTGCAGAAAGGTTTTAGATATGTATAGACGATTACCTCGTGGTAATGAACTCGACTGAGGCTCAGGATAGAGGTAATGGCGTGAGCAATTTTTTTTTTATTCATCGATTACCCCGCAGCGCCCAAAGGCGTTACAGCAGGGGGGTTACAACATGGAATAAAATACATCTTCATTCACACAATTCACTTGCTGTTCACTCAACCTATTCCACTGTTTGATTGTTCGAACAAAAAAACGAGTTCGCATACATGTTCGTCTTGGCAGAGTATTCGAGGATTTTGCAACTATGATCAGTTCGTTTTGAAATGTAATGAGGTTTTCGTAGGTAAATTTCCCTATTAATTCCAGTTTTATTATAGTAAATAGAATATAAAAATCTCAGTTTATTGCGGCGAGCAGAAAGAGATCCTAGCCCTTCGTTGCAGTGATGCTCTCCCTCCTTCCGTACCGCCCCAAGACGAACCTGGCAGCACGGTTTTGTATTTGGTCTAGAGCGGCAATGAAGGTTACCTCGGTGGAGTCCCACACAACACAGCCATATTCTAAGATTGGTCTAACACAAGTTGTATATGCCATATGTTTTAAATTCTCGTGTGAACATCGCAGGTTTCTCTGAATAAAATTCAAAGCTTTACCAGCTTTGGCTATGATACTGTCTATACGTGAGGTTTCCACGAACAGTCAGACGACAGTAGCACACCTAGGTACTTATACGTACTGCCTTGCTTCAATAGTACATTGTTCAGATGATACCGTAACTGAATTGGTTTTTTCTTTTTAGTAAATGAGATATGCACACACTTTGCTATGTTCAAAGTCATTTTCCATTTAGTGCACCAGTCATGAATAAGTGATAAGTCGTTCTGAAATTCAATTGTATCATTGTGATGGACAATCTTTTTGTACACAACACAGTCATCCGCAAACAACCGTATAGAAGATTAAATTCCGGCAGAAATGTCATTAATATAAATTAAAAATAATAGCGGACCCAGAACTGAGCTCTGTGGGACTCCTGACGTAACGTCTGCATATTCGGAGCATTTTCCATTCAGTATTACACATTGCCTTGTTTGAGAAAGGTAACTTTCAATCCATTTAAAAACAGTTGCATCAATGTTTAGGGTATTAAGCTTAAACAATAAGAGTGAATGTGATACAGTGTCGAAGGCTTTCCGAAAATCCAGGAACACACCGTTTACCTGTCCTCCTGCATCTACGCTCGATGTTATGTCATGATAAAATTCAACTAGTTGTGTTGTGCAAGATAGTCCCCTACGAAAGCCATGCCGCTCGTTAATCAGTACCTTATGCTCATATAGATGATTAGTTATTTCTTTATATAAGATATGTTCAAGTATTTTACACGGGATAGACGTAAGTGATATTGGCCTATAGTTAGCAACGTCTTTTTTGGACCCACCTTTCTGTATCGGAACATCGTGCGCAATTTTCCAGTCGTGTGGTAAAATACCTGTCGATAAATATCTTTCAAAAATTAAATAAAGGTACATAGAAATTGGCCCCGCACAACGTTTGAGTACACGTGGAGAAATTACATCCGGACCACTAGATTTACTCTCATCAACATCCTTCAATAATTTTTCAATTCCATTAACTTAGTACTAAGCTCAACACGAAGCATAGGAGAAATATTCATTGTAGGTGTACGAGTATGACAGGTGTGATTGGGTAAGAAAACCGAATAAAAAAAGTTGTTTCGGCACGCAGCTTTATCCCTGTCTTCCGTAATTATCGTACCATTATAATTTAGCTCCTGTATTCCGAAGGAATCAGAACCACACTGTTTCAAGTACTTCCAAAACATTTTAGGGTTTGATTTCATTTTGTTGCTCAGCTGGGTGAAGTAGTTATCTCTAGCTTTTCCTATCTTTAGCTTATATTCGCGTGTAATCGTATGTAGTTTTTCAAAATGAGCAGCTGATTTGCTTTTCTTCAATGCGCTAAACGCCCTCTACCTTTTCTTGATAAGCTTTAGTATATGTCTTGTTACCCATGGCTGCTTGTGCTTTTTAAGCCGTGAAGAATCAACATTGGGGATATGTGCATTTACCAGCTCGAGTAACATATTTTTAAAGTTGTCCCACATATCATGCACACTACGCTCTTCAGATAAGCCCTCAAAAACAGAAAAGCAATTACGAGGTTTCTTGGAAATTGCATCGTAGTCACCCTTCTCATAAAAGTAGATCCTTTTACTCGTAGATAACTTCGCACGGTTTTTTTTCTTTTTGAATAACGGCAACAACAGCAAGATGATCGCTAATTCCCGGAATGACAGTCACATTTCTTACGAAATCTGGCGAGTTACAAAACAGCAAGTCTAACACAGCGTCATTGCGAGTAGGATCGGTAACGTACTGCCTCAGACCAAACGTGTCCACGATATTTTTCATCGCAAGGTTCATGCGCCCGCCAGAACTTGTACACGTATCATTGCACCAATATAACCCAGGCAGATTAAAATCACCCCCAAGAAGCATCGTCTGAGCTGACGCCTCGGTGAGAATTTCATATAATGCTTGCACTGTGCTAATATCTGAGCTGGGCGAGCGATAAACGACTCCAACAGTGAACGTGAAATTATCAGATAGGACTATTTTGCACCATACAGACTCCAGTGCATTGCACTCGTAATCAATTTCTGAAGACCGTAATGATGAAGAACAAGCAAAAAGACACCCCCACCTGCAGTGGGCCTATCTTTGCGATAGACGACGTAGTTTTCTGGAAACACCTCACTATCAGCAATTGAAGGCTTTAACCAAGATTCAGTGCCAAGGACTATGTCAGCGTGAACACTTTCTATCAACCCAGAAAGCTCGGCTGTTTTGTTTACTATGCTTCGGCAGTTCACGATGACAGCAACGAGTTCTCGACATTGGTACTTCTGCTTTTTTCTAGTCTGTCACTGCCTACGTAATGGGACGACCTCCTCTTTGTCTTCATCCCACCTGAAAGCCCTGCCGTTGATGATCAGTTTGTCAAAATTCAGTTTCACTTTATTGTTCTTATCTTCTCTTTTTGCCTTAGCGTATTCCCATAACTTCTTTCTTGTATTTCTTGTTTCAGATGAGTAATCTTCGCCTACGCTGTACAGCGAATTCTTAAATTTTTTAGCATTAAGAAGCACCACCTGACGCTCTTTATACAAGGAAAATTTAACAATAATCGGTCTTTTTCTATTTTCGTTATAGCGTCCTAAGCGGTGCGCCCTTTCCAGAGACCTGAGTTCAATTCCAAGGCTCGTTTTGCAAATCTTCTTTACCGTAGCTTCGGATTCATCCCATGATTCTGAGGGTTTATCGTCAACACCATAGAAAACAAGATTTTTCCGGCGACTTCTGTTCTCTAGGTCGTTTGTTTTCTTCTGCAAATCCTTCACCTGTTGCATGGGATGCCGTATTATAGCTGCCTGTTCGGTAACAGTCATACTGATGTCCTTTATCTGCTTCCGAGTTTGGCGAAGATTATTTTTCACGTCCATCAGTATGTTCTCATTCCTTTCGAACCTGGCTTCGATGCCGTTTAACTTTGAAATTAAGGTTTCCTGCCCACTTTGCAAACATTGCAGCAATTCCATCTCCGGTGTGTTAGTAGGCCCGGGATTTAGTTCAACATCCCTCGCGAGAATTAACAACAAAATCAAGTAGATAACTCTGTTGGAAAATAAACGGAATCTCTTCAGACGCAATCTGTGCATGCTGCATCCGCGATTTTTAGTGCAAACACTTGGCATCGTGGGAGGAGCCGGCAACGCACACACTAGCTTCTGCGATCCAGATGTATAGTAATGACTAACCTGCACCAGCAACAGCGGCGCTAGCGTCATGTCGGCAAGTGTGCCGGCTCCAAATCCCACGAAGCCATGGTGTCGAGTGTCTATATAAGCTCGATCGGCATCACGTGGGTCCTGTTGGTCGAAGCCATTTGGTTGGTCCTCGCTGATCCATCCGCCGTTCGCACCACGCATGCTGCCAACGACAGTTGATGATTCATGCACACGGGTGGACGATAGGCGAGATATTGCAGACGTTATCCAGGACTCAGACGAGAAAGGCCATGCCCCGTGTTCTGCTGCTTCGAGACGAAGCGCCGAAACAAGGGCCAGAGGTACCTGCACCAGCAACAGCGGCGTTAGCGTCATGTCGGCAAGTGTGCCAGCTCCAAATCCCACGAAGCCATGGTGTCGAGTGTCTATATAAGCTCGATCGGCATCACGTGGGTCCTGTTGGTCGAAGCCGATTGGTTGGTCCTCGCTGATCCATCCGCCGTTCGCACCACGCATGCTGCCAACGACAGTTGATGATTCATGCACACGGGTGGACGATAGGCGAGATATTGCAGACGTTATCCAGGACTCAGACGAAAAAGGCCATGCCCCGTGTTCTGCTGCTTCGAGACGAAGCGCCGAAACAAGGGCCAGAGGTACCTGCACCAGCAACAGCGGCGTTAGCGTCATGTCGGCAAGTGTGCCAGCTCCAAATCCCACGAAGCCATGGTGTCGAGTGTCTATATAAGCTCGATCGGCATCACGTGGGTCCTGTTGGTCGAAGCCGATTGGTTGGTCCTCGCTGATCCATCCGCCGTTCGCACCACGCATGCTGCCAACGACAGTTGATGATTCATGCACACGGGTGGACGATAGGCGAGATATTGCAGACGTTATCCAGGACTCAGACGAAAAAGGCCATGCCCCGTGTTCTGCTGCTTCGAGACGAAGCGCCGAAACAAGGGCCAGAGGTACCTGCACCAGCAACAGCGGCGTTAGCGTCATGTCGGCAAGTGTGCCGGCTCCAAATCCCACGAAGCCATGGTGTCGAGTGTCTATATAAGCTCGATCGGCATCACGTGGGTCCTGTTGGTCGAAGCCGATTGGTTGGTCCTCGCTGATCCATCCGCCGTTCGCACCACGCATGCTGCCAACGACAGTTGATGATTCATGCACACGGGTGGACGATAGGCGAGATATTGCAGACATTATTCAGGACTCAGACGAAAAAGGTCATGCCCCGTGTTCTGCTGCTTCGAGAGGAAGCGCCGAAACAAGGACCAGAGGTACCTGCACCAGCAACAGCGGCGTTAGCGTCATGTCGGCAAGTGTGATATTTTTGCTAGCAACGCCTTTGGAATGAAGTTCACGCACCAACTGCTGCAGGCTGGTCGCATCCAGTACCTCGATGTGTGTCTTATTTTTCACGGAGTCCGCGTGTGCTGGCCGTACAAGCCAAGGTCGAAAAAACAAATTCTTAATTATCAATCGGCCAATTCCAAGCTCGTAAAAAGAGCTATAGCAAAAAAACTGCACCCTCTCTGCTCTAGCCAAGTCCTGCGAACATCAAGTTCGTGATAGCGTCGACGCCCAGCTAAGGCGTGTGGAGAAGGCTTGGTTCCATGGAGAAATCGTGGCCTGGGTTATAGAGAGCCAGATTCGCGAGGTAAAATGCGGAGGCGCAGGCTGCAGAAAAACGCACGCCCGCCACAGCGACCTGTCGTAGTGCCCTACTGGCACCAGGTTTCACACCGGCTCAAGAAAGTTGGCGACAGGTGCGGGGTACGTGTTGTGTTTTCAGCCCCGGAAAAGCGGGGGCGAATGTGTCGCCTAGTGAACGAATCCAAGAAGAAGCCAGCCTGCAAAATGAATCACACCAAAGCCCTCGTTGAATGAGAGGTTGGTTCCCATCGCCTGTGGGAAATGCTCTGTTGGCTAAACCTGACGCTGTCTTAATGATCGCTTGCTAGAGTATCGCAAGAATGCTGCGTCACTAAGTGGCGCTGGTCATTTAGCCGACCACATTCGCCGCTGCTCGGAGAAGCCAGCATGCAAGGCGTTTTTCGAACAAACACGTGTGTTGCGCAAATTTAGCACTCAGAAAAACCATGAAATTCTTGAAGTTCTTTGTATATCTAATGAAAAAAGAATGTGGGCAGTTTGCACTAGTGGTGCAAGGCTGGGTCACAGCGGAGCTAGTTCCGGCTTTTGGTAAGTGTTGCTAGGTTTTGCTAAGTTTGGCGAGGTTATACTACATGGCTTGGCTAGGTTCCTTGTAGGCGGCTTCTTCCACGGGAGTCTTGCTTCTCTTGGGTCGCCCCATGGTAGCTGTGCACGCGTGTTCACACTAGACGAGAGAGGCGACACGTCTGTCGGCGCGCCGGCTGCTCAGAGCTTTCTAGCATATCAGTGACGTCATGGCTAAGCGAACACTTGCTTCTCCTCGGCTGGGCAGAGGGAAGGCGAAGCGCACGCATGCCGCGGCGAGACTCCGCCCTACGCACGTGTGTGATGCGAGGAGGTTGTGTGACTCGGCGACGCACAGCTGGGCCGAGCTTTCTGTCGGCACGAAACGCACTTACGAAAAGCTTAAAGGGACACTAAAGAGAAACAGGAAGTTCAGCTGGAATAAAAGAGGGACCTTCAGGAATGCATGCAGTTTTTGTTGGGTGCAAAATATGAGTTATTAGCGGAGAAATTCGTAAACAAAGACCGAATACCTCTTCCTCAATTTCTCTCACCCTAGATTTGGCGCTGAAGCAGTGTCATCACAGATTTCATTGCTCTCAGCGAATCAGAATGCGCCATGACACGTCACCACTTGCGTAAACGGCCGAGGCGCTGGCTGCATCATGGCTGCATGGCCGCTGCGTTCGCGTTCGCCGCGATGGATACCGTTGCTGCCGCTGAACCTTGCAACGAAGAGCTCGCCAGGGAAGGAGGACTGGATTTCAGCGATATTCAGCGAAACGGAGCGCGAAATGATCCTCCGTGCTCGAGCGGTAGGTGTTTCCGCGTGCGATGGCGGTGAGCCGCTGGCCGCGTCGACGGAACGCGGAGCTTCGTTTTCGTCGACTGAACGCGGGGCGTCCGGTCCGCCAGGCGACGATGTTCCCGACAGAAGAAGGTGCTATTAGGTGCTATTACCCCAGGTGCTATTAGTATCGAAGCGTTGAAATGTGCAGCGAAATGCGAAAACACCCGTGTACTTAGATTTAGGTGCACGTTAAAGAACCCCAGGTGGTCCAAATTTCCGGAGTCCCCCACTACGGCGTGCCTCATTATCATAACTGGTTTTGGCACGTAAAACCCCATAATTTATTTTTTTTTTTACTGTGCAATTTTTAAACAGGGATTCCCTGACAAGATTCGTGCAATCTCAGAACGTGTGCGTAAGTTTCTGTGAATGCAGGCACGAATGCGTGTGTTGCCAAATTTCCGAGGGGGGCTGCGTACCTTACCTTCAGTGTGACTTGAAAAAAATAAAGAAGTGTAATTCCACTAGGGGACACGTACGCGCGCGGCGACGATGTTACCGTGTTTGGACTTTAGACGCAACCTTACAGCGACGACCACGACAGAAATGCGCTTGGAGTGTCCATAGAATTGCTATCGCAATAAAAGGAAATACCTCTTGTTCAGTTACCTGTTATTTTATCATAGACAACCACTTTTGTTAAACCTAGTGAAAGCATTCTCACGTTCCAAAAATACTCATTTTACGGGTGGTCAGCCCGCAGGGGCAAACAACAGTAAAGGAAACGAGCCCGCGTACTCTGATAACCCGTTCTTCACGAACACACTCGGCTCGACCAGGCTGGCGCACCCTCAGTTACCGTCACTACGTGACACTAACTGAAAATGGCGCACGTGCGTTCTTGCTTCTGTAAAAAGGAAACCCAATAAATATCCTATAGCACATTCGATTATCCTTTCTTTAATAAAGCCGGTAGGCCGGCAATATCTGTGTGTTTCCAAAGACTACAAGGGCAAGAGGGGACGTAACGGCAGCGGTCCTGAACGCGCACCTTGCCGTGGCTACCGATCTTGAGATAACGGCAGACGACGAGCGAGTACAAAGTGCGTCCACCGCAACTACGAAGTGCGACAGTGCCTGTGCCGAAGTTCGTGATCATGTGGGAGCCTCACGCAAGACCTTGACCCTACCTTAAAGCAACCTCATTCTCAATTGCAATATTTTAAATTTTGAATGGCTTTATATGCTTTGCAGATGCAATAGTTGTCTTCGAATGCGGAATGAATTTCGGAAATTTTGTAGTAGAGTAAGAAATTTGCCGAGTTTCTTACTCCATTCCGAAACAACGCACCACCAGACGCTTTTAAAACCAAATATGCGCATAAAGTAAAATTTACCCTTGAAAGAGGGGTCCTTCTCCCATTCCTTCTTATATGCACGGCTGTATTTCGCCCACTTGCGCATGCTTAGTTTTGAGAACAGTTTTCTTACTGAACCACGCGTGAAGCGGCAGCAGATGGCGCCGAAACCAAAACAAAAAGAGAGCTTAGCCTGGAAAGACTTGTAAACATGGCAGCGATGACTTAACGCCATCCACTCAGCGCCGACATTGCTTAAAAACACAGCCTTCGAGATTGCCTACATAACTTTTTCGCAGCAATGAGCTTTGGGTTTTCATAAACCGGCGTTGGTAAATTTTGTCAGTGCTGACGTGGTCCCTTGTACCCGGAAGTCCTTAATTCAAAAATAGCCCAAATATGGCCATGTTGCCAAATAGGAATTTTCGACGCCAATCCGCGTAAAAAGTAGCCCAATTTTGCTATTAATAGCCCAATCTGGCAACCCAATAGGATCGGAGTATGCAGCGCCTACCGTCGCGCCTCTAACCTAAGCTGCTTCGCATTATCGCGCGCGGAGCCGCAGGTGTTGCCATTCGTTGCGCAATCCGGAGAGGGGAGGAGCGTCGTAGAGGAGAGGAGGAATGCTGAGAGGAGAGGAGATGGTGGGCTCGGTGGCTGTGCCACATCACAGTTGTCTAACCCACTCGTCTTCGCCATGCAGGTGTTCTCGCCCTTGATCATCTGCGTCATGCTCCCTGGTGCCTTTTGCGCTCCCTGGGCGACCGCGATAGAGCGTGCGCCCTTGCGCGGCGCGGCCGACGGAGGGACATTGTGCGCAGCAACCACCAACGCCCCCTTTTCCGCTCTGCCGACTCAAGACAACTTGACCCTCAGCGCAGACTGGAAGGCCCCATCGTCAGCGACCACACTCAACGTGTCAACTATAAATGAGCAGCGACCATCCGCCGCAACCTGTGGGCTTGGTGGCTGTGCCACATCACAGTTGTCTAACCCACTCGTCTTCGCCATGCAGGTTGGTAACCATTGGACTCTATTTACAAAAAAAAAAAAAAAAAAACCAGCAACTACTTTTTGGTACAGCTTCCGAGCCCCCAGTGTTGCCTTGCTACCTGTATCGAGTGCTTTCATGTTGTTCGGTCCCTATTACTGATGTGCGGTGACATTGAGAGCAACCCTGGCCCCGACAAGCTAGACGTAATCCTTGACGAAATAAAGAAGATGTCTGCTGGCCAGACTGAATTGGTAAATGAAGTGCAAGAGCTTAAGGGTCAACTGCTTTCAATGGACCAGAAAATGACGAGTCTGACTACGCGTCTCAGCGCCTTAGAAACTCACTGCGAAAGTCTGTCTACCCTCCGCAGTGAACTAGAGACGATTCAAACCACTTCAGCTACAACGACTCGTTTAGTTAGTGTGCTAGAGGCGCGACTAGATGATGCAGAAAATCGCTCTCGGCGAAACAACTTACTTTTCTACGGTTTACCCGATACTAACCCCACTGAAACGTATTCGCAAACGGAAGACTTAATCATTCGCCACTGCTCTGACCACCTTGACACCCAGTTAAGCCCTAACGACATTGAACGCGCCCATCGCCTCGGACGACACTCTAAGGACAGGAAACGCCCGATTATCGTTAAGTTTACATCCTTTAAAACTAAAGAATCAATTCTTTCTAAAGGTCCAAAATTCAAAGGTACCGACTACAGCGTCGGTGAAGACTTTTCGCGCCGCGTTCAAAACTGCCGGAAACAACTTGTCGCGTTTGCGAGGGCGAAGTCTGTGCCTTTTTCCCTGAGATTTAAAACTTTGCATATTGGCCCAAAACGTTACGTCTTTGATGAAATTGCATCATGTGTAAAAGAAATATCTTAACAATCAACTCATCCTTGCCGTTCATCGCGCCAACGTTTCGCTATCAGTAATCTTTACCAACATTCGCAGCTTCCTGCCGAAACGCGATATCGTATCAAACCTTGTAACTTCGTCATGCAGCAATCTACTTGTATTAACCGAAACGTGGTTGAACAACAATATCACTGACCCGGAAATTCTGCTCGCCCTGCCTAATTTTCATCTCTTTCGCGCCGATCGCAAAGATTCTCGCGGGGGAGGAGTTCTAATTGCAGTCAGCGAACAATTGTCTTGTTCTGCCATTAATGTCGCGTCAGACTTAGAAATGTTGTGGGTTATGTGTCGCGCTTCACCACTGACGCTATTAATTGGTGTGTGTTATAGGCCGCCGCACAGAAGTCCCGACTTTTCCCGCAAGCTTCAGAATGCTCTAAATCAACTAGTTTCAAAGCACCCTAAAGCACACGTCCTACTATTCGGGGATTTCAATTACCCCAATATCGACTGGAGTATTCAACCTCAGTCCATAGTTAGTCAAAAAGAGCCGAATGACTTCATTGACGTTTGTCTTAATTTTAACTTGACCCAAGTTGTATCCGAACCAACACGCGTCGCAGGGGAAGCTGCTAACACTCTGGACCTCATACTGACCACGCATCCAGACAGCGTTAATTTCATTACATGCCTCCGAGAAATCAGCGACCATAAAGTAATTCATGCCAATTTTAACTTCTCACCTGAGCTAAAACAAACTTCCCAGAAATCTATTAGGCTCTACGATAAGGGAAACTACGAAGCAATCAACTCTGAACTAACGAACTTTCTGTCGGTCTTTGAAACGACCTATCTTTCCAGAAGTGTAAATGAGAACTGGACTCTTATCAAACATAAAATTATCGAACTAACGAATAAATACATCCCGTCATGCAGTTTTCGAAAGAGTAATCAGAAACCCTGGTTCACAAAGTCACTAAAAAGGCTCGAAAACAAGAAAAAACGCGCATTTCGCAAAGCTAAGCGCCACGCAAACCCACACGCGTGGGAAAAGTATTATGAAGCTGAGCACGCATACTTGGCCGCGATTGGAAGTGCTAAGCGCTCATTTTACGAAGTAAAGCTACCAAAAATGATAGTCGACAACCCTAAGAAATTCTGGAAGGTGATAAACCCGAAGGAAGCGCGCGCTGTCACCCTTACCAACGATGCTGGTGAAATCATGACTGATACCGACTGTGCAGACACCTTTAACACAGCCTTTTCATCTGTTTTTACCGATGAATCCGAAGCACCATGTTTTACATTACCACCTATTATTACTACAACCATGCAAGCCATAACGTTCAGCAGTACTGGGATTTCGCGCATAATAGATAAAATAAAAAGTTCATCTGCCGCTGGCATAGATGACATTAATTCAAAAATTTTGAAAAACGCTAACCTAACCTGTTCCAGTATTTTCTGTTTATTGTTTTCACAATCACTCTCTGAAGAATCCATTCCAGACGACTGGAAAGTGGCGAAGGTCGTTCCCGTCCACAAAACAGGTAATACTGATTCACCTCTTAATTATCGGCCCATTTCATTAACAAGTATACCCTGCAAAATCATGGAACATGTCATTTACTCCCAAATCATGCAGTTCTTAGATTCCAATAATTTCTTCCATCCGTCACAGCATGGTTTTCGTAAGGGTTTTTCGTGCGAGACTCAACTAGCCATTTTTTTTTTCATGACATTCACGCCAACCTTGATATTAATCTACAAACTGACGCTATCTTCCTAGACTTCGCTAAGGCGTTTGATAAAGTACCTCACCAACGCTTGCTTCTTAAACTTTCCCAGTTGAACCTACATCCAAACATCATCGCATGGATTAACGAATTCCTCAGGCATCGCTCTCAGTCTGTTTTCATTAATCACCAACCATCAAACCCGCTCCCAGTCACCTCCGGCGTCCCGCAGGGTTCTGTCCTCGGTCCCTTGTTATTCCTCATTTACATTAACGACTTACCCCAGCGCGTATCTTGTCATATCCGCTTGTTCGCTGATGATTGCGTTATTTATCGTTCCGTAAATAGCCCTTCTGACCAAGAATCCCTTCAGGCAAACCTAAACCACGTGCTAAACTGGTGTTCGCAGTGGATGATGACACTCAACCCTAACAAATGTAAGTGCATGTCTTTTCACCGCCGTCGCAACCCTTTTGTCTTCGAATATACCGTTTCTAACTCCCCTGTTGACCTCGTCCAGTCTTACAAATACTTGGGTATCACCATTTCTAATGATTTATCTTGGCGTCTGCACGTGACTAACCTGATATCATCGGCTAATAAAACACTAGGTTTCTTAAAGCGTCTCCTGCGCGATGCCCCTCAACACGTCAGACTACAAGCATACATCTCCCTCATCAGAACTAAACTGGAATACGCATCGGCCATCTGGAACCCTCATCAAGCATATTTAACAAATGCCATCGAAGCGGTACAAAACCGGGCTACCAGATTTATTCACTCTTCATACTCATACGACGTTAGCATATCGTCTCTCAAATCGCAATCAGGTTTGTGTAATCTTTCTGCTCGCCGTCGCATTGCCAGTCTTGTTTTGTATCACAAATTCTTTTATTCGCCCCTAAGACAAGAACCATACATCTGCGCACCCCCGCCACGCAGATCCCATCGCATCGGTCACCCTCTGCAAGTTTTACCTCCACGAGCCCGTACTACTACCTTCATGAACTCATTTTTTTCACGAACAGCAACCGACTGGAACGGCCTTCCCCACCATATCGCTGCCATAACCTGTCCATCAACATTTTCGACTGCTGTAAACGCCTGCATCTTGTAAACCCCACCCCTTATGTAACACCCCAATAGGGGTCTTTAAGGAAAATAAAGTGATGTGATGTGATGTGACAAGGAGAGGAGGGGGGAGGAGGATGCGCAGTGCCGGGGTGCGTATTTCTATTTGCGCCCCCGTACAGCGCTCGACCGCTGGCGCCGCGCTGCGCCGCTCGCGCGTACCGCGTTTCTAGATGGTTGCTTTCGCTAGAGTGTACTAGATAATGGTCGAGTGGGCCGAACGGCGCTCTCCCGCTGAGGCGCCGCGTGTGGAAAAATTATGCGAGGGCGCTGCGAGCGAACTGGATTGGGGCGGACAGGCGCTCCGCGGCATATTCAACGTACTTTCGCTGCGGGCGCCGAGGCCGATTGCGCATAGTACGCTCTTAAAATAGTGCTTTATTTCAACTGCAAATTTATGTTTACACCATCTTGCTAAACATATATATTTGAGGCATGGATTATACAACGCGTCGTCTTCAGTTTTGCTGTCGTTGTCAAGCGCGTCGTCTGCTAGCGAGCGCGCGTTCGCTACGCGGATGCTGGCGGCGCCCAGTTTTTCGCGCAGAACGTCTGTGTAGTGCATTTTTTGTTTGTTTTAGTTGCTTTGGTGCGCCCGTGACTCTTGATGGCGGGTACCAAAGGTATTTTTAGCCAAGTGAACCATTGTTTTTAACACTGTCTTCTAAAAGCAACTGGCATCTCTGCAACATGAAGCTACGTAGGAAAATTTTATTACTGATAGCGTGTCATTTTACGCGCGCTTCTTGTCGGTGGATATTGATCAGGAACAATGATCGAAGAAAACAATATTAAAGTGAACTAAACCAGGTTTATTAGCTGCGTGGCGCGAAGAATGACCGATGTATTTCTACGTAATTAAATCAAAGGGTACATTGAGAATGGTACAAATGGTACAGTGAGAACTCCCTACCATGCACGTTTGCATACGAAACACACGTATTAGTGAATACTGCACATAAAACTCTCATTCGCAGAAATAATATTCATAGCAGGCAATTAAAACTATATATATAGTATATATAGTATATATATATATATATATATATATATATATATATATATATATATGCAAGTGTTATTGATATGCTGTACGACGCCGAACAGTCGTTTCCGTACGAATGTAACGCATAACAGCACTATTGCAGTCTCAAAGGTGAGTTACCGATGCAAGTGCGAACTGTTATTCCGAATGATAGTGCTGCCGGAGAGTTGTGGCTGTTGCGCAGAGGCGCAGTTCCTGAGAGAATTAACGCAGGGGTGTTAATAAGTCCGGCTATAAGCTGCTAATAAGCTGCTAATAAGCCCTGCTAATAAGTGTAATAAGCTGTCATTCAATACAAATGCCCCGTTTTGGGGCAGCCTATAAATCTACTGACTTGATTCAGGCAAGGAAAACTTTTTTTTGACAGTCTCACCATCTTTGCAACCCATTAAAACTGGGTGCCCCATGTGGTACCACACTTATCTTCTTGAACGAACGCAGCAGATCTACACATATCTGTACGTGTATGTGAGGTATGCCGTTTCTCTAATTGCTTACTTATTGTCGTTATGATAGTGCGTTGAATAACTGAAAGCAGCTGTTTATAATATACAACCTGCTTAGTTGAGCGGACAGACATTTGGGAATGGCATTACATTTATGTATGAAATATAGGATAAGCGTAACATGTTTTTCTCGGAAATCAGACTCGCGAATAATTTATTTTGTTTACACTCCTAGAAAAAAGACGAAGAACGCAGCCACCTGTCTTTTTATTTTTTAGTTCAAACAAATTTGTGGGTTTTATGTGGCAAAACCACGATATGAGTATGAGGCACCCGGTTTAGATTTCCCCACCTGGGGCTTTTTAACGTGCACCTAAATAAAAGTACACGAGTGTTTTCCATTTGTTCCCATCGAATTCCGCGACGGATTGAACCCGTGAGCTCCAGTTTAGCAGCGCAACGCCGTATCCACAATACCGGCCGTGTTCGAAATTAAGGTTTAGGGAATTTTTAAAAATCTCCTGTGGCAGTTAGCACAATTCTCATTGATGAGCTGGGTTATTCGAAGAGGCGGACATTAGTAGCACGAGAAATCGAAACACCTATTCAACTTATTAACAAAATTAATTAATGAGCTTCTTAGTTAATTACTTTACGACACATATTGCAATTTACGAATTGTAGCAGGTGAGGTTGCAAAACGCATCCACTTGAAATGAATTTCCAGAATCACACCGACCGCGATAAAGGACCCCGTACCAATTACTCCGCATTCTGTTACGCGGGCGGAAACCTGAATAGAATGTTGCGCTGCAGTTTTTTTCTTTTTTTTCAATAACAATGCTTCCCGTAAATCTGAGTACCAGCCGCGGGGCTCAGTTAGCTAAGGCGTTGCGCTGCTGAGGACGAGGTCGCGGAATCGAATCCCGGCCGCGGCGGCCGCATTTCGGTGGAGGCGAAATGCAAGAAGCCCGTGTGCTTGCGTTGTAGTGGACGTTAATGAACCCCAGGTGGTCAAAATTAATTCGGAGCCCTCCAATACGGCGTACCTTATAATCAGAACTGGTTTTGGCACGTAAAAAAACCCAAAAGAAGAAAGAAATCTGAGTGCAAGGTACCGGATGGGGCAGATATGCTTTACTTGTTTGAAGCGGCAAGCAGGAAGGTTACATATGTTTCTCCGTTTGCGTTTCGCAAGACCTACTGATGGAAAACTATATGCGGAACAATACACACGACAGATACATGCTGCTTGAAGAACGAGAAAAATATTTGTTCTCCAAAGGGAACCGTACAATAACATAGTAGAATGAAAGCCGACACTGCGGCCACTGCAATGCACGCGCATCACCGAGCGGCATTAAAAAATAAAATGAAGAGAAAGAAAGGCATTTATTCTTAAGACATATATACATGTCATATTCGATTATGAACACCATTTGAGAGGTCTTAACGCAAATACCAGGGCGCGAAGTAGTGCGAATGACCCTGCCGAGCAGTATCGCCACCAGTTTCCAACGGCGCGACCTTGATGTGGCCCAATCCAGTTCGATCGCAGCGCCGCCACAGTATTTTTCCACGTCGGGCGCCTCACTGCAAAGCATGCGCCGCCCCAGCCGCTCGTCCCACTCGACCATATTCTAGTACACTCTACTTTCGCCGAGGGCGCTCGAACACAATCATATGGTTCGCATGCTTGCAAGCCTAGCAAGTATGGCTGTGTGAGAAGGCTGGACTCACTCAACTTATAGTTGAGAAGGCTGGACTGATAGACACAGGGGCATCGAGTAGCCTACCCTCTTATACACATGCACAAGGAAGTACCCACACACGACTTGATCGCATTTATGTTTCATCGGCTCTTATATCCCCTGAAATGTCCTGTAAAGCAGAACCTGTTTCTTTTTCAGATCACTGCATTGTTACCACGCAGATTGGAAAAAACACTCGTTCAAATTTCAGACCGAACTGGGCGCTCTGGAAACTTAACTCTTCACTTGTGAATGATGGGGACTTCATTTCTCGTGTGCGGGTGGCACTCAAAACTTGTTTGGCTGCTGATACGCCTTTATTTGCCTCTTGGGAGCTTTTCAAACAAGACGTTCGGTCAATCGCGATAGAAATCGGGTCTGTGAGGTCGTTCTATAGAAAATTAGAAGAAAATACTTTACTGAAAAGTCTTAATAAACTCTATGATCTAGAATGTGAGGCACCTGGCTCTTATGTGGACGAAATTACTAAAGCTAAATGTGCACTTCAGGAATATGACGCAATACGCTACAGAGGTGCCCGTGTTCGATCGCGTAATAATCGTACTTTATATTCTGAGGAACCCACACGTCAAACTTTACTTGATGAATACCGCAATGCAAAAAGCAGGCTAATACCAGATATTTATTCGAACGGGTCTCTGGTCTCTAATACAAAGGAAATAATGTCGGAATTTGAGTTTTACTACACGGCATTGTTTAACGCCCCTTCTGATAAACAAAATGATAATGTGGTAAGACGCTTTGTATCCTTTGTAACCCCTTTAACTGAAGAAGGGTGTTCTGTCATTAGTGGTTCTTTCACTCAACAAGAAATAGAATTAGCTATTGACCAATTACCGATATCAAAGACGCCGGGTCCGGATGGCATTTCTGGCGAGTTTTATAAAGCCTTTAAATTCCTATTTTCTCCCATGTTACTCAAGATTTTCAAACTTGCTTTTGATCTGGATACTCTTCCTCAGTCATTCACTAGAAGCCACACAGTGTTCATTCCAAAATTCACCGACAGAGAGAAACTGCGATCTGTTGAAGGCTACAGACCTATTACACTGTCTAATGTAGACTATAAAATTTTTGCAAAGATATTATCAGACTACAATTTGCAATGTCTATTCTTATTGGTTCTCACCAAACCTGCGGCCTGAAAGGCCGCTCAATACAAACAAACATACACATCGCCCGTACAGTACTGGAACATTGTTCCAGTTCTTATGATCAGCTAGCAATGCTACAAGTAGACTTAGCTAAGGCTTTTGACAGGGTTCGTCATTCTTTTCTCTTTTCTCTTCTCGAGCATGCTAACGTAGGCTCCGTTATATTTCAAGGTGTGAAATTGTGTTATAATGATTGTTCAACTCGTTTGATTGTCAATGGTCACCTGTCCAAGCCTGTGTCAATTCATTCCTCTGTGAAGCAAGGGTGTCCCTTGTCGCCATTGCTTTTTGCCCTTTACTTGGAACCACTTTGTTTAAACGTTATTCACTCTACTAATATTCATGGTTTTAGTGTTTTTGGAACAGAGGTGAAAGTTCTGGCATATGCAGACGACCTCGCTTTCTTTTGCACGGACAAGCCCAGTATCACAAATGTGGTGTCTAAAATAGAGGAATTTGGAGCAATTTCTGGTGCACGAATGAACCGTGCTAAAAGTTTGGGGCTTTGGTTTGGCTCATGGATATTTAAACCGACATATTTTGCTGGCATTGAGTGGACTTGTCAACCACCAAAATACCTGGGCGTTCCATTGGATGCATATAAGTCAAGTGCACATTACTGGAGAGAACGTGTACCAACCCTAAGACGCTATGCCCAAACATTCGTTCCACATAATCTCTCAATCTTTGGCAGAGCTAAAGCGTGCAACTTATTTTTGGCAACAAAACTCTTCTATGTGCTGCAAATAATTCATTGTTCCAGGGTTTACATACAGCAGTTTCACCGAATATTTGCAACCTTTATTTGGTCATCATCTTATGAGCCAATGAGGCGTGATAATATTTTCAGACCGGTTAGTGCAGGCGGTCTTGGCCTGGTTCACCTTTATGTTAGACAATTAGTGTCTCGTTTTGTCTTTTTTCGCGACTGTTCTCATCCATTACTTCGGGCATTCTTGCAAGTTAATCTCGTCAACGTTTTACCAAATTTAGTAATTTCGACAAATTTTGCTTCACATCCATATTTGCAGGGATTCATGCGTGAAGTGTGTCTCTCAGTGCGTTTTCTTGCAGTGAGGTTCTCAAATGAGTACTTATTCTCTATCTCAAGGAAAAATCTGTATAAAGATCTAATTGATATGCTTTTTAAACCTCCGTTATACCGATCGCTGTACATCGGCTTACCTGGAGATGACGTCCTTACACGGGTCTGTAAAATGCCTATTCCTCCTCACACTAAAACATTCTTCTTCAAAGTGCACACTGAAACGTTACCTGTTAAAACCTGGTTAAATCGGAAAGGAATCTTTGTATCTTCGATAAACTGTCGTCTCTGTAATGTACCGGAAACCATAGAACACTGTTTTATTGATTGCAAGGATGCCATATTGTTTTGGGACGTTCTCCAAAGGACTTTAAAAAAGGATTTTGATATAAATGCTTATACAATACGATATCTGATACAACCTCAATGTGACGATGTGCCTTTTGATATGCTCCTGCTTATGGCGTTGCACAGTTTATGGAAAACTCGCATGCTAGATCGGAATGCAGAACCAATTGTATCTTCGAAGTCACATTTCATTCGGATGATTTCACAGCTGAAAGACTTTTATGATCAGAGAGACTCCCAACCAGACTGGTATCCGTTGTTGTTGAAGTGTATCCTTTTGCCTCCCTTTTAGAGAACTCTTACCGTAATAATTGTACTGTGAAGTGTTTGTTTTGTGCTTGTAGACGCGGCTGACTGTTTTGGCCGCTATGGAAATATCTTACGTATTCGTAATAAATACCATGAAAAAAAAAATGGCTGTGTGGCTGAGAAGTTACGGCGCTCGCTTCGGGATTACACCTACGCGAGTTCGAATCCCGCCCCGGTTCGATTTTTTTTTCATATCACGCTTTTTTTCCTTTTGTTTTCCTGTCTGTTTGCCAGCGCGGTAGTTTGAACCCCGGCGCCACGGCGGAAGCCGTGGTGCCGGGCGCCGACGCGAAGCGGCAGTCGTTGGGGTGTTGCGGAGCGCAGCGTAGCAACACCCCAAATAAAAAAATACTGCTCCAGTCAGGTAGACTGCTCCCTCCCTGATAGTGAGATTATATTTGGATCATCAAAACAGTGATGCGTTTATGAATACCACCGATCCCCGAACAGCAGGCTAGTCACCCCCAACCCAGCGTGTTCTCCGTCAACGCCTCCTCTATTCCAACGGCGGCGGCTAGAAACATGGTACGCGCGAGCGGCGCAGCGCGGCGCCAGCGGTCGAGCGCGGTACGGGGGCTGAAATAGAAATACGCTGCCGGCGTGTGCGGGTGTGGACGCCGCACGGCGGATGGATGGAGGGAGGGAAGGAGAGAGTGACATAGCCCCGACCATAAGCTGCTTCGCATCTAAAAAAGCCTTTTGCCCTCGTCTTGTCGGTTGCGGCAACTGAAGGCGCGACAGCATGCCATCACAACGAAGTTCTTGTTCCTAACACGTTTGATCCGTTTGTGCGTACAGAACTTTCGTCGCACAGGCCCGAGAATGGCCGTTGGAGCGCGCTGGAAAGAAAAAAAAATACACAAAAGCGCAACGCGTGCTTCCACGTGACACGGATTGGCCGATGGGGGAGCGGAGGAGGCTGGGGCGAACAGAGGCGGCGAGGAGGAAACGCCGGGGTGAGCGCGGTGGCGCCAAGATCTGAGGCGTCTGTCGATGTCCGCGCGCCGACAGGTGTTATCTCTCCGCTCTCACTCCCTCTCCCATAGCAACAGCTGCGGGCGCGCGCGCTTATCCTCGCCCCTAGCAACCGGAGCCTGTGGTGCGGGCGGAGTAGCGGAGAGTGAGTGGAGAGGAGGAGCGCGCTCTGGCGTGTGAGGGCGCTCGCATCGCGAAGGCCTCACGGCCTCCCACCCCACCCCGGGCCTGACCAGCCTGGCACAACACCCCTGCAGACTCTGCAGCACACCAAGGCCTTCCACCTCGGCCTGATACGTGCCGCTTATGCCTGCCGGTTTTGCTTCGCCCAGCCATGGCGACTCCACTCTATCCCTTCTTTCGCTCCCACTTACCCCTCCCCGTTGGCGCTGAGCCGTGCTCCCTCAAGGGCTGCAGAAGATAGCGCCAACCTTTCCCTTTCCCTCAAGAACCACTTATCATCATTATCATCGCATCGCGGGAACTCGGCGGAGCTCCCGCGTGTCTGGAGAGAGTGTAGGAGAGGGTAGGTGCAGTGCTTCGCCGCTCCTTCTCTCGCCGTTCGCTCTCTCTCCTCCCTGCGCCCCACTCTCCCGTTCGCTCGCTCTCGCGTATATATAAATGGAGTGAAGCGCGCGCCTCACTCTCGACCGTTCGCTGGCTGGGCGCCTCTCAAGGCGATGGCAGAAGTCGGTGAAGGCGAATGTCTGACGGCAATGGTACCCCTAGTACAGTGTACTAGAAGGTACCCCTATCAAGAAGTGTAATACAATCCAACCCGAGCATTACACCTCTCGCTGGAGGTGACGTCACTGCAGTAGCTTCAACGTCATCATCAACCGGTGGAGAAGAAACGGAAGACAAGGCTGCGAAGCGAAGAGCGCGTGATGCCGAACGCAAGCGAGCGAAGCGAGCTGCCGATACCGAACTCCGAGCTCGGGAAGCCGCTGCGAAACGCCAACGCCGAGCCGAAGATCCGGAAATGTGTGCTCGATACGCCGCTGTGAGACGTCAACGGCGAGCCGAGAACGCTGAAGTTCGTGTTCGAGACGCGGCGGAGAAACGTCAACGGCGAGCCGCCGATCCTCGAGTGAAGCGGCGCGAGGCCGAGTCCAAGCGGCAACGACGACAGGCTGATCCCGCTGCCGCCCGCGCTCTCGATCGCGCCACGCAAGCGGCGGCGCGCGCTCGGCAGTTTACGCAAAGACCCTTTCTCAAAGACCCTTTGACTGTACACTTTAGCGACCACAAGGCTGTGATTATGGCCGTCAGGTACAATGACAACACAAACAGGTGCTGATGAATGTGTAAATAAATGGTTACGGTACAAATCCTCGTCTCGTCATTAATGTACGCCATTAAAATTACTACGCCGTGTACTCTCGGCGCAAGAAATGCATTCGCATTTCCTCACGATTCCCTTCTGGGAGGTGGGGGCAATTTTTTTTATACATAGGGGCTTTATGCCGATCAGGCTGCTCACGTACGTCTACGAAGCTCCTTCATCACAACGGTATGGGGGGGCTTTAGTTTACGCCTCTGCCTATCCGTCAAAACGGCCAGCTCGCCTGTGGTTACTGAAACGCCGGACACGCTCGGCGCTGCGACAGAACGCTCGCAACGCACGCTGCTTGATCGCTCTCGCTGGTGGGGATCGACGGCCAGGCGGCTAGCGGAGAGGTTGGAGAGCTTCGTGCGCTGGCTCCAAGACAACCTGAAGTAGACGACATGACGTCACGTTATGACGTCCAGTGAAGGCGGAGCTTAGCCCCGATCATTCGGCGAACGAGTTGAGGAGAAAATGCATGGCTAGGGAGGAGGGTAACTTGTAATTTTCCGTAGCTCCCTTAATAAGAGACGCTTCACTTAAATTGTGACGCGAATGTTTTACTGTAGCTGTACCCTACGCGTCTACAAAATTTGTCCCAACCGTTTCAGGGACCCTTTAAGATAAAATTAACATTGCATTGAAATGATTCACAAAAACCACACTTTATTCTTCACTAACACAGCACGCATGCCACCTGTAGTTTTTCTCTGGTACTGAAGACATAGCTAAAACGTAATGCAGGTAGCATAATTCTTATCGTTGAGCTGGGTTATTCGAAGAGGCGGACATTAGTAGCACGAGAAATCTAAAGACATATCCAACTAATTAACAAAAATTGACTAATGAACTTCTCAGTTAATTACTTTACGACACATATTGCAATTTACGAATTGTAGCCGGTGAGTTTGCAAGACGCATCCACTTGAAATGAATTTCCAGGATGACACCAGTTTCGAGATATTATTTCCCAAAGTGTGGGACGAAATACATGGGCGTTCCAGTTACTTTTGTACTTCAATGTGTAAGGCAGCATTTTGGTAGAAAATTAAGTGGAACAACAGTGAATGTTTACAGCGAGTTTGATAGGGCATATCTTCAAAGTGATGTCATCCTGGAAATTCATTCCAAATGGATACGCCTGACAAGTTCACCGGTTAAAATTTGTAAATTGAAATATGTGTCGTAAAGTAATTAACTCAGAAGTTAGTGATTTTTTGTTAGTTAGTTGAATAAGTGTTTTGATTTCTCGTGCTACTAATTTCCGCCTCATCGAATAACCCAGCTCAATGATAAGAATTATGCTACCTGCAACATGCGATTTCTAAAAATTCCGCAAAGCATAAAAATTAACACCCTGTGTATACAGCCATTACTTTTTATGGCTACGCATAAGAGAGTTTTGACATTACAGTGTTACATACGGTAATACCCGCCGTGGTTGCTTAAGGGCTATGGTGTTGGGCTTTTAAGCACGAGATCGCGGGACTGAATCCCGGCCACGGCGGCCGCATTTCGATGGGGGCGAAATGCGAAAACGCCCGTGTACTTAGATTTAGGTGCACGTTAAAGAGCCCCAGGTGGTCCAAATTATTCTGGACTCCCCCGCTACGGCGTGCCTCATAATCAGATGGTGGTTTTGGCACGTACAACCCTATAACTATTAAATACAGTAATGCAATCTCGGCATATATCAGCACGCATCGCCACGAGCAAACTTCCAAAAGCCTGCACACTTTCGCACTCATAATTCGTATTCATAAGCATCCTGCGACTTTACATTTTCCTGTTCTAATGGAATTGCCTGTACTTTTTCAAATGTTTCCATTGGAGACGTATTGAATGCATAATTTTCAGCAACTTGTGTATTGCCCCGAAAGATGTAGTCGCGCTTCAATCGCACGGCCATAATTGATGTCGCTGCTCATAATTGATGTCATCAATCGCTGACCATAATTGATGTCATGTTGGAGCTTTGCCTTCGCGACCATGTGAATTGACCTTGTCCTGTCTGCCTTATCCAGTCGTGGTCACGTCCCACACGACATTAGTAACTGACATTGCCAAGCAGTATGGCTCAATTATTTGAATATATGCCTCGATAACGGCAAGTGTCATTTGAGCCGCTCGGGCGGGAAAAGTGGAAGCGCGAAAGCGAAGAAGGAGCGGACATCCGTTGAATCGCTCTACGTGTACGATGATGACATCTTCCCTTTGATCCAAACACTTCTTTCTACTGGCCACTCTCCCTGTTAGCTTTGCCGGCGCCGAAAGGTCTTTGTCCACACTCCGCCGCCTAAAAACATTGCAGCGACCACAGATGAGTGAAACCCGTCTGACAGGACTAGCCTTGTTACATACGCACAAAGACATCCCTGTTGACTGTGAAAAAGTTATCAATCACTTCGCCAACTTTCAACGGACTTTTAATAGAACGGTCTAAATATACGAAGCTTACATTCTAGTTCGCTGGTCATGAATTCTGTGTCAGCATTGTTTCTACACAGCCTAGTATATGAACTGTCATGTATATTTTTATTTGCAATAAAGCTTTCTTTCGAAGTCTTTTCGCATGCCCTCTCCGATGCAGTGTTGCCAAGTTTGGCTATGTATAGCCAAATTGGGCTACAAGAAAAAATTTTTGGTGTTGACTTGGACGAGTTGGCTATGTGGCTATATTTGGGCTACTGAAAATCTGCGATTTGGCTTTGTTTGGGCTATAAGTGGCGCCCTAATCCACGCTCCAGAGAGAGATAGAAGACGTTTATTAAACTTTAAAAAAAGTGTACATGTATTAAAAGGCAACCCCAGTGGTTTTTCCGGTGAGGTGCCTAGATTAGGTTAATTGTTTCGCTCCTTATAAGGTAGATAATCCTCGCTCCAGAGGTGGGTCTGATCGTGTCTATAGAAGCAAATCTCGAAGGCTATGTTTTAGCTGGCTGAGCCGGCCGCGTGGCTGTGCGTGTGTGCGTGCGCGAAATGCCCCCCATTGCCCTTCCCTCTATGCGCCGTTCTCTGAGCTGGTGGCTTTGATATTTGATGCACTTAAACTTACACCCCGCTTGACCGTTATGTAGCCGATCCTCGGGCATCGGGATGAACCTGGGAGTAGTGGGTTTTTCACACTACACTGTACTAACATGGCTATGCTCAGGAAGGGAGAGCAATAACATAGGGTCGGGGCCGTTGGGCGATCGTGGCGCTGACGTGAAAGAAGGGAAGCACGGGTGGATGAAACGCTCCAATGTGTTCATGGCCATTTCTTTTGGGTGAAGTATCATGCCGAGCACAGCTTTCGACCTACTCCACGTTTCTCGCGCGAAGCTTTACTGCCATTTTCCTTCTCCTGCTAGATGAATTTTTGTTCGTGCTTACATTCAAGATTCATTTCGATAGGTTGGACGTAAGATCGCACACTCCTCAGAGAGGAGAATCCAAACATGGGCTTGTGGGCCAAGTATGCGAGAACGTATAAAAAAGAATGGGAGCAAGATCCCTAGCCACAGGTGCGTTCTGGTGCTTTTACTTCTAGATTATACTTGGAATGCCAGCAAACTTGGAAGTAGAAAAACTTCTTCTAGATGAGAGCAGCAAAACTACTTCTAGATGAGAGCAGCATTCCGGGCAAGTTGGTAGTCCATTACTAAAGTATTATTGCGCAACAAAAGGACATGGACGGCAGAGAAGAACACACACACCAAGCGCAAAAAAGGGCCCGTTGAACTAGAAATGAACTTAATGAGAGCAGCATTCCGGGCAAGTTGGCCTCATTAAGTTCATTTCTAGTTCAACGGGCCCTTTTTTGCGCTTGGTGTGTGTGTTCTTCTCTGCCGTCCATGTCCTTTTGTTGCGCAATAATACTTTAGTAATGGACTACCAACTTGCCCGGAATACTGCTCTCATTAAGTTCATTTCTAGTTCAACGGGCCCTTTTTTGCGCTTGGTGTGTGTGTTCTTCTCTGCCGTCCATGTCCTTTTGTTGCGCAATAATACTTTAGTAATGGACTACCAACTTGCCCGGAATGCTGCTCTCATTAAGTTCATTTCTAGTTCAACGGTCCCTTTTTTGTGCTTGGTGTGTGTGTTCTTCTCTGCCGTCCATGTCCTTTTGTTGCGCAATAATACTTTAGTAATGGACTACCAACTTGCCCGGAATGCTGCTCTCATTAAGTTCATTTCTAGTTCAACGGTCCCTTTTTTGCGCTTGGTGTGTGTGTTCTTCTCTGCCGTCCATGTCCTTTTGTTGCGCAATAATACTTTAGTAATGGACTACCAACTTGCCCGGAATACTGCTCTCATTAAGTTCATTTCTAGTTCAACGGGCCCTTTTTTGCGCTTGGTGTGTGTGTTCTTCTCTGCCGTCCATGTCCTTTTGTTGCGCAATAATACTTTAGTAATGGACTACCAACTTGCCCGGAATACTGCTCTCATTAAGTTCATTTCTAGTTCAACGGGCCCTTTTTTACGCTTGGTGTGTGTGTTCTTCTCTGCCGTCCATGTCCTTTTGTTGCGCAATAATACTTTAGTAATGGACTACCAACTTTCCCGGAATACTGCTCTCATTAAGTTCATTTCGAGTTCAACGGGCCCTTTTTTGCGCTTGGTGTGTGTGTTCTTCTCTGCCGTCCATGTCCTTTTGTTGCGCAATAATACTTTAGTAATGGACTACCAACTTGCCCGGAATGCTGCTCTCATTAAGTTCATTTCTAGTTCAACGGGCCCTTTTTTACGCTTGGTGTGTGTGTTCTTCTCTGCCGTCCATGTCCTTTTGTTGCGCAATAATACTTTAGTAATGGACTACCAACTTGCCCGGAATACTGCTCTCATTAAGTTCATTTCTAGTTCAACGGGCCCTTTTTTGCGCTTGGTGTGTGTGTTCTTCTCTGCCGTCCATGTCCTTTTGTTGCGCAATAATACTTTAGTAATGGACTACCAACTTGCCCGGAATACTGCTCTCATTAAGTTCATTTCTAGTTCAACGGGCCCTTTTTTACGCTTGGTGTGTGTGTTCTTCTCTGCCGTCCATGTCCTTTTGTTGCGCAATAATACTTTAGTAATGGACTACCAACTTTCCCGGAATACTGCTCTCATTAAGTTCATTTCTAGTTCAACGGGCCCTTTTTTGCGCTTGGTGTGTGTGTTCTTCTCTGCCGTCCATGTCCTTTTGTTGCGCAATAATACTTTAGTAATGGACTACCAACTTGCCCGGAATGCTGCTCTCATTAAGTTCATTTCTAGTTCAACGGGCCCTTTTTTACGCTTGGTGTGTGTGTTCTTCTCTGCCGTCCATGTCCTTTTGTTGCGCAATAATACTTTAGTAATGGACTACCAACTTTCCCGGAATGCTGCTCTCATTAAGTTCATTTCTAGTTCAACGGGCCCTTTTTTACGCTTGGTGTGTGTGTTCTTCTCTGCCGTCCATGTCCTTTTGTTGCGCAATAATACTTTAGTAAGGGACTACCAACTTGCCCGGAATACTGCTCTCATTAAGTTCATTTGTAGTTCAACGGGCCCTTTTTTGCGCTTGGTGTGTGTGTTCTTCTCTGCCGTCCATGTCCTTTTGTTGCGCAATAATACTTTATAGTAATGGACTTCTAGATGGTTTGCCCCTAACGTCATGGATGCAGATACTCATTCTGCTAATATCGAAACATGTTTGCTACGAAGACATCAGTACACCACGTCACATGAAATTCACCCACCGTGTTAGCTTAGCTTGTGAGGTGTCGCGCTGCTGGCTCGAGGACGCGGGATTGATTCCCGGCCAGGGCGGCCGCATTTCGATCAAGGCGAAATGAAGGAACACCCGTGTACTTAGATTTATGTGTACGTTACAGAACCCGACTTAACCAAAATTAATCCGGAGCCCTCCACTGCGTCATGCCTCCCAGTCATATCGTGGTTTTGGCACGTAAAACCCCAACAATTATTAGACTGTTTTAGAATAGGGGCCTCAAACGTTTTGGGGCCCCAAAGAAATTGCGTCGAAGCCACTGCGCATACGCAAGACGCAAACTATGTTTGGGTTTTGCGTCGGGCACGCTATTTCATCGATTTAGCGGGGGTACAAAAAGCTGCCCCAAACGCTTTCGTCAACAAACATGGCGGCACCCATCAAAGCGACGGTTCTAACCTAGCACCAAACTGGGCTCGATTCGTAGTAACGCGTGAACTTCGTAAGCTAGGAGAAGTGATTGCGGTTATCGCTTTCTCTCACCTAACACGTGTAAAGAAGATTGCTTCATTAGACGGCGCTGATACCGAATTCAATTGTCGATTTCATGGCTCGTAGACCTAACACGGATTGACTTGGCTGGGTGAAGGTACGTAAAGTTGGTTACTGAAAACTAAGCACAAGTTGCTTGCTGCTAACAGAATAAGTTCTAAATTGTAATTAAATGCGAGAACACGAAAATTTAAATTACTCTTCATATCATAAAGTGGTATATTTTATTGTAATATTTATACCAGCTTTTCTTTGATGCTGTAGTGACGCTGCAAGTGCAACACGCTATCCGCAAACGCAAGACGCCTATTCTAAAACTATTCACCCCTGCATGCCCCAACGCTAACACCCGCAGAGCTCTTTGGGCCCCTCTTGGGCCCCAAATTTTGGGGGTCCCTATCCTAAAACTTTATTAGCACATCAACATTGTTTGCTTTTTGACAGTAGCAGTTTTCACAGCATAACCACTGTTTATCAATTTGTTGTTTACCTTTGCTCTTTGTGCACCGTCGCGGCTTTTACCATTTCGAGCGAGTCACGTTCGGGACGTGCTCGTCGCCGAAAACGACTGCGCGCTTTTTACACTGGTGTGCCGTTTTGCGTAGTAATCTTTTAAAGCTTCGCTTACACCGATACAGACAGCGAGTAGCATCTGTTGTCTGTCACTTTATTTTAACGCATGTCTTTGTTGTGCTAGAGAACTAAGATGGCGGGAGGTTGATGTAAATGGACAGTATATAAAGCATGTACCATCTAACCCGGGCCAAGCTAACTGAAAAAAAAAAAGAAAGCGAGAGAACAAGATAGGACGATGTGACAAATAATACGAGATTTCATAGCGCGAAAGACTTGTTTTAGCTCATAAAAAAAATAAACCGTGAGCACGTCGGAGATCAATGGACAGCTGAACTTCTACGCCGTAGGCAGAGATGACGTGAAAGATCAATGATACTAAACATTATTTTGCGTTCACAACAGCTAAAAAGCAGAGTCCGTAGTTAATATTACTGTAAATAACTAAAAATAATAACTTAGTACTATCTGTCATAAAATAAAAGCACAGATTTCGCCCTCTGCAGCTATTCGCTGGAACTTCCGGGCCCAAACAAAAAGTGTTCTGTGCAAGCCTGATGTCGCTGTTGTTGATGTCCAGGGCCGACCGTCACGGCGGCACGGACATTTTGTTACGATGGGTTGTGCAAAAAAGAATTGCTGTAGTCGAATGTGAAAAAGTATACACAAATAAAACTGCAAATAAAAATGGCTATATTTGGCTGCGAAATTTTTTCACTTTTTTGTGTTTGGCTACCTTTGGGCTACAACTTCGCTAGCTTTTGGCTACGCCGCCTCGTCGGACCTGGCAACACTGCTCCGATGGTAAATTTCGAGGAAGGGCATGAATATATTTTTGTTCAAGTTCAGCTTTATTGAACTTTTTTTTCTGACAACACGACAGCAAAAAAAAAAAAAAAAATAGAAAAAAAAAGCCAGGAGAGGAGCAAAAAATTCAAGGACGCTTAAGCTTCGCCTTTAATAGTGGAGCGCGATAGCGTTATCCGGCCCCGTTCGCATCGCATTTTTCTTTATGAGTAGGCTTCACTGCAACACACAACATGGGAAAGCCAGCTTAGAAAGACCAATCTTACACCGATCCCCTTAAAGTCGGCTTCACTTTTAAACACAAATGCATTGCTGGGAAGGCATTTTTACAGGGGCAATATAAGCCATCTTACATGAAAATGTGAAGGCCCTAGGAGATTTTTTTATTATTTTATTAATTGTTTGCTGTTGCCCCGAGGCGCGCGCGTGTCCAAAACGCATTAGGCAGGCTAAGTCCCATTTTGACCTGCCGAGGAGGCGAGCGCCATCGGGATGGGTTTTTTTTTTTTTTTTTTTTTTTTTGCAAGTATTCTACCCGGGCGCGCCGCTGTTGTATGGTAGAAATTTTGGAAAAGGGGTCTGTGTTTGAGTTTCCGCGTAACAGAATTATGTAATAGAATTACGCACGATTATTCTAGTTTGCTGCTACCGTGCACCCAATTGCGACGTTTCCTTCACTAACGAACTTAATTCCATCCTATCAAACTTCCACTCCCGTTTTTCCAGCGCAAATTTTGTATTATGCGGCTAACTTTCCTGATATTGAATGGAACATTCTTGCTACTAGCTCACGTTTGACTAATCAATTTCCTGATCTAACTCTACTGTTCAACTTCGCTCAATTTGTCACCATGCCAACTCATGGAAACAACGTTCGGGACCAAGCACTAACTTCTGATCCCCAATTAATTACTCGAATGCAAATAATGGATGGATTAAGTGACCATATAATACTGTTATCCTCACTTTCAACTATGGTACCGAACTGTCTGCCTTTAACCAAATATATCCGGGACTACAACAAAGCTAACTTCAATCAAATGAACGTTGAACTCGCTGCGTTTCTTCATCACTTCACTAGCATAGCCCAATCAAGAACCGTCGAGCAGAACTGGCTATCGTACAAACAGCAGATCCTATCACTGATGGAAAAGTACGTGCCTCTAGTGCGCATTCAAGGAAATTCCGATAAACCTTGGTTTTCGAACACACTGCGTAAACTTTCAACAAAAAAGAAACATGTGTTCCGCGAAGCTATAAAAGTTAACTCTTCGCAAAAGTGGGACAATTATTTCTAGGCTTTGCGCGAGTACCCCTAGCTGTCTTTTAAAATAAACAAACCGTAAATTTTACCACCAGGATCTGTTGAATATACTTCGCGATAAGCCCTTCTCGGAATATACTAACAAACAACTCTCTTCCCTCACAACATATCGCCGTACTCAACCCAGCTGGTTCGCAAGTCCTCGTTCATCAACGCAGCGATGCCATGAATTCTTATTTTTGTTCGACCTTCACTCAGGAACCTAACCAAGTAATACCTCCCTTACATCCCCTCAACCTGACGCAGACGCCACCCATAACAATTACAGCAGAAGGTACATCTAAATTTATCGATGACCTGAAGATTTCAAGGCCTCCTGGCCCCGATAACATACCTGTTAAACTCATAAAAGCAAACAAATCAATTTCCAGTGCCATATTGCAATTTATTTTTGAGCAATCCATTACCACCAGCTCGATTCCTAAAGACTGGAAGATCAGCCATGTTATTCCGATACACAAATTGGGCAGCCGCTCTGATCCATCGAATTATCGCCCCATTTCTCTGACATGCATAGCTTGTAAACTCTTAGAGCATGCTATATACTCCCACGTAGCTTCCCATCTAGATAACCACTCGTTCATTTTCTCTAAGCAGCATGGTTTCCGGCGAGGTCTTTCATGTGAAACACAGCTTTTCGAGTTCACCACAGATATTCACCTCAATCTTGATTCCGGCTTCCAAACAGTCGTTATCTATCTCTACTTTTCAAAAGCATTTGATCGTGTATCGCACCGTCGACTATTGACCAAGCTTTCCTGCCTCAGTCTTGACTCTTTAATAATAGCATGGATCCATTCTTTTCTTACTAATAGATCCCAGTACACAGTCATTGACAACCGTAGCTCGGCTAGCAAGACCGTGAAATCCGGCGTTCCTCAAGGTTTGGTCCTTGGTCCTCTTTTGTTTTTAATTTATATTAACAACCTCCCTAACGCCATATCATGCTTGGTGCGTTTGTTTGCAAGTGACTACGTCCTGTACCGGTGCATAACATCGGAAACTGATCATTTGTCGCTGCAAAATGAACTCAACAAAATAAACTAACTGGTGCTCACATTGGCTGATGGTACTTAACACTTCAAAATGTAATTTCATGTGTATCTCTCGGCAGCGAAACAACAGCATTTACCCCTATTCCCTCAGTTCGTCGGTCCTCTCATCCACAAATAGATACCGCTACCTAGGCGTCACAATATCGAACAAACTCACCTGGTCTGAACACATATTACAATTAGGTGCTTAATCAAAAGGTACCTATCAATGTCACCCATTTCTATTCGCAAACTTGCCTATGAAACATTCATCCGCACAAAACTCGAATATGCGTCACCAATTTGGAGCCCTCATCATACTTACTTGATTAACGCATTAGAATCTGTACAGAATCGGGCTGCGCAATTTATAGCTTTGAAGTACGATTGGCACACAAGTATCAGTAGCATTAAATCTTCTCTTAACCTCGAGTCCTTGTCAACTCGCTGCAGGATTGCACAACTGTGTCTTTTTCACAAACTCTATTACTAGTTTCCCCAGCTGCGTAATACACTTCTTCTCCCTCCTCACCGCCCTTCCCGTCGACTTTTCAACAGCTTAAGTGTACAATGTCTTCATGGAACTACCTCCGCATTTCGTATGTCACTCGAAGGAACTGCCACAGTCAACAGTTATTGAGCGCGATGGCTCAAAATTCAAGCAGCTACCAGTGTTGCCAGGTTTGGCTATATATAGCCAAATTGGGCTACGGTAAAATTTTTTTGGCATCGACTTGGATGAGTTGGCTATGTGGCTATATTTGGGCTACTGAAAATCTGCGACTTGGCTGTGTTCGGGCTATAAGTGGCGCACTAATGCACGCTCCAAAGGTGGCTCTGATCAGGTAGAAGCAAATCTCGAAGGCTGTGTTTTAGCTGGCTGAGCCGGCCGCGTGGCTGTGCGTGTGTGTGTGCGCGAAATGACCCCCTCCCCCCACTTTTCCTTCCCTCTCTGCGCCGTTGTCTGAGCCGGTGGCTTTGATCTTTGATGCACTTAAACTTACACCCTGCTTGACCGTTAGGCACCCGATCCCCGGACATCGGGATGAACCTGGGTGTAGTAGATTTTTCACAGTACACCGTACTAACATGGCTATGCTCAGGAAAAGAGAGCAATAACATAGGGTCGGGGCCGTCGGACGATCGTGGCGCCGACATGAAAGAAGAGAAGCACGGGTGCATGACACTCTCCAGTGTGTTGATGGCCATGTCTTCCGGATGAAGTATCGCGCCGGGCACAGTTTTCGACCTACTCCACGTTTCTGGCGCGAAGCCTTACTGCCATTTTCCTTTTCCTGCTAGATGAATTTTGTAGCGTTAGCTACACTGGCCTAGCCAAGCCCGTTTCGCGCGGCACATCAAGAGCCGTGCTGCACATGCGCAAGGATCAGTGATGTCACACGGCTTGCGCACCGGAGCCACCGGACCCGGCACCTCTCGCGCACTCCGCCGCCGCCGCGCGCGACTCACCGCCGCCGGTCTGCGCATTCCAGAGGAGTGACGTCGTAGCCGTGGTAGACGCACTGGCGCCGGCGCGCGCTCGCTCGCTGTGCAGTCGCCGTCTGACACTGCGCTGGAGCCGCTGCGCTTCGGACTGGCGTTTGCCAGTGTGGTATAGCCATGGAGAAGGAGAGCGCAAATGCTGCTCAACAGCGCAGAAGAACGGAGAAGCTTGACTCATCGGATCCCGAAGTAGTTGCCTGGCAATTAGCGGTTGAGCGTAGGAGGAATGAATACGTACATGTGCCACATAATACGTATACCGCGTGTGTGTCATTGGAGCAGCAGTAAGCATGACAATCAAGCTAATCCTTGACAATCTAGACAACCAGGAAAGCTTAGAATAATCAGCTGAACCTTTGCTAACGCTACGTATATCCTGGCATAGCCGAGCTAAGCCACTGCAACTTTTTTCTTCGTGCTTACATTCGAGATTCATTTCGATAGGTTGGACGTAAGATTAGATCCTCCTCAGAGAGGAGAATCCAAACATGGGGAAGTGGGCCAAGTATGCGAGAACGTATAAAAAATAATGGGAGCAAGACCCCGAGCCAAAGGTGGCTTCCGGTGCTTTTACCTCTAGATGGTTTGCCTGTAACGTCGCGGATGCAGATACTCACTCTGCCAATATCGAAACATGTTTGCCACGATGACATCAGCGCACCACGTCACATGAACTTCACCCACCGTGTTAGCTTAGCTTGTGAGGCGTCGTGCTGCTGGCTCGATGACGCGGGTTTGATTTCCGACCACTGCGGCCGCATTGCGATCAAGGCGAAATGCAGGAACACCCGTGTACTTAGATTAGGGTGTACGTTAAAGAACCCGAGGGGGCCAAAATTAATCCGGAGTCCCCCACTGCGTCATGCTCCGAATCATATCGTGGTTCTGGCACGTAAAACCCCAGCAATTAGAGTTTTAGAACAGGTGCCTCAACGTATTGGAGCCCCAAAGAAATAGCGTTGAAGTCACTGCGCATGCGCAGGACGGCAACTGTGTTTGGGTTTTGCGTCGGGCACGCTATTTCATCGATTTAGCGGGAGCCCCAAAAGCTACCCAAAAAGCTTTCGTCAACAAGCATGGCGGCGCCCATCGAAGCGACGGCTCCAACCTAGCACAAAACTGTGCTCGATTCGTGGTAACGCGTGAAGTTCGTAAGCTAGATGAAGTGATTGCGGTCATCGCTTCCTCTCAACTAACATGTGTAATGAAGCTTGATTCAATATATGCCAATGATTCCGAATTCAATTGTCGATTTCATGGCTCGTAGGCCTATCACGGATTGACTTGGCTGGGTGAAGGTGCGTAAAGTTGGTTACTCAAAACCACGGTGTAAGAAGTAGCTTACACCGTGCTCAAAACTAAGCCCAATAAGTTGCATGCTGCTAATAGAACAAGTTCTAAATTATAATTAAAGGCGAGAACACGAAAGTCTAAATTACTTTTCTTATCATAAAATGGTATATTTTATTTTAATATTTAGAACAGATTTTCTTTGACGCCGTAGTGACGCTGCAAACGCAACACGCTATCCGCAAACGCAAAACGCCTATTCCAAAACTCTTCATTCCTGCATGCCCCAACGCTAACACTTGCAAAGCTCCTTGGGGCCCCAAACTTTAGAGGCCCCTATTCTAAAACGTTATTAGCCATCAACATGGTTTGCTTTATGACAGTAACCGGTTTTCACAGCATTACCACTGTTATCAATTAAAAGCCGTCGCGGCTTTTACCATTTCGAGCAAGTTAGTTCGGGACTTGCTCGTCGCCGAAAACGACTGCGCGCTTCTTACACTAGTGTGCCGGTTTGTGCAGTAATCTTTGAAAGCTTAGCTTACACTAAGTCAGACAGTGAGTGGCATCTGTTGCCTGTCCCTTTTCTTAACGCATGTTCATGGCGTGCTAGCGACCTAATATGTGTCCCAGCTAATCCGGACCAAGCTAATTGAAAAACAAAAACAAAAAAAGCAGAAAACAAGTTAGGACGATGAGACAAATAACGCGAGATATCATAGCGCGAAAGACTTGTTATAGCTCATCAAAAAAGAAGCCGTGAACACGTCGTCATCGCAGATCGCTGGACAGCTGGACTTCTACGCCGTAGGCAGAGATAACGTGAGAGATCGATGACGCTGAACATTATTTTGTGTTTACGACAGCTAAAAAAGCAGAGTTCGTAGTTAATTTTACTGTAAACAACTAAAAATAATAACTTAGTACTATCTGTCATAAAATAAAAGATTTGATTCGCTCTCTGCAGCGATTCGCTGGAACTTAAGAGCTTCCGGGGCCAACCAAAAAGTGTTCTGGGCAAGCATGATGTCGCTGTTGTTGATGTAAAGGGCCGACCGTCATGGCGGCACGGACATTTTGTTACAACTGGTTGTGTAAAAAAGGATTGGCGTAGTGGAATGTGAAAATGTATACACAAATAAAATTGCTAATAAAAATGGCTATATTTGGCTACGAAATATTTTGCACTTTTTTTCTGTTTGGCTACATTTGGGCTACAACTTCTCTAGCTTTTGGTTACGCCACCTCGTCGGACCTGGCAACACTGGCAGCTACTAACAGCCCATTTTCACGCATAATCACCTTGCTTACACCTGTGTCAAACCTTACACCTGTGTCTTACTAGAACTACTTTATTTCTTTAACGTCTTGACTACTCGGTATTTCTGTTTTTGCCCCCCCCCCCCCCCCCGCTTATGTAATACCCCGAAAGGGACCTTTAAGGGTTATTAAATTGATGATGATGATGAACATTTTTGTCCATTTATATTTCATTTTTTTGCGGTCCGTCATTTATACATTTCATTATTCTTCGTCAGAGTCAGGAATTTCGGCTAGCAGACGACAGGCGGGCAATTCTTCGAAACCACACGCGTGATGGCAGCATATCTTCGCGGCTCGGGTGCTAGCATCTTCTGCACTGTGCTTTTAAAATGCGCAAAGAGCACATCAAGCCACGCAGTCCAGCGTTCCGGCTAACTGTATTCAAAATGAAGCGACATAGTCAGCGGCCGGGAAAAATATTTGCCTGTCGTTAACGCACTAAAACACTCGAACCGCGGCAAACGACGCAACGAAATCAATACTAGGTTGCTTGCTGGGCTATTTTGTCGCGCTGTTACATAAGTTGCAATACTGGGCGCCATGTGCCCTCACATCCGGCATAAGTTTGAAGTGATATGCCAGCATATCACTTCAAACGAAACAACAAAAATGCATTTCAATATTAAACAACAGAAAAAATTCCCACTTTCCGGTCACGTCAAGAAACTAAACACTTTTGTGAAGATTTTTGTAAACATTTACTTGTGAAGAAAACCACTCACCTCTTAAGATTGGGGAAATAAGAAATGTAGTAGGGCAGCCATCTTGAATATGGCGCGGGACATCAAAGCAGTACCGCAGAAGGCGTTTTCGTACGTGATAATCTTAGCAGGATGGGAACATACAAATACACTTATACAAACATACATTACGAGCAATCTTGCCGGCGCTTGAATTCAACATGACAAAAAGGGAGAGAATTCAAGCAAAAAGGAGCAAATAAATTATGTGCGACATAGTCAAGAATGCAGGTGCGCCTGAAAAAGGGATAAAGAATTTAGTGTAACGACTTCATCGGGAAGTTTCTTCCAATCAATTATTGTTCTTGTAAACTAAGAGCATTTGAAGCAGTTGTTATGCGGTGTTAACGTGGTTACTGCTAGGGAATGTTTATGACGGGTAGCATGACCAGTTACAGCTGTTAAAATGTAAGAGGTAGTAAGTAGTAGGTAAGAGGTAAATGTAAGAGGTAGGAAATATGGTAGTGGCCCTTCATTAGCTGAAAAAAGAATTTTAATCGGGAAACACAATTTTGTTCTGTAATCGAAGAGAAGCCACTACGTTTAAGGAGATCTGTTATAGAAGTTCGACCGTAAGAATTGTAGATAAATCGAACAGCTTCCTTTTGAATGCGTTCTAATTTCAATATTTGTTATTGTGTAGGTGTCCCAGATGATTATTGCATACTCTAAAGCAGGACGAACTATTGTATTATATGCCAGAAGGCGGACAGCAGATGTCGAGAATTTTAACGACCGTCTTAGGGTGAACAATTTGCGAAGACAATTAGCCATTATAGTGTCAGTAGCTTTTGACCAGGAAAGATTGTGACATGTGTGTACACCGAGATATTTATAGTGAGATATTTCGGAGATATAAGTGTTCTTGGCAAAATATCGAAAGATAAAGGGCTTTTTCTTTTGTGTTATTCTCATAAAGACGGTTTTTTCATAGTTAATGGACATTTTCCATCGATGGCACCATTCAACTATTTCGCCAATTGCACTATTTAGCCTGATTTCTATTAGGCACCATTTCTATTAGATGATGATGATGATGTGTGGTGTTTTATGGCGCAAGGGCCAGTTATGGCCAAAGAGCGCCATGCCAGTGTTTGTGAGTGTGCAGTGGAGCGATGAATTCTGAGAAGTAGATGAAGTGTGGCTGTAAAGGGGCCTAAAAATAATCGCTGTAAAATGCGTAAAATATACATGCGCTAAAATCATGGCAATGACTAATGAGGTGTACTATGAAATGAAGAATGCACTGACAAAGAATGACACGATATTTAAAATATTTAAGATGTAGTAGTTGGAAAGAAGCACTACTGCCTAAACAGAGCCCTTGAATCACAAGGGCCTGGAGGCATGTGCTTATACAAAACTACCATCACAGCGGCATCCTCTGGAGAGAGGATGCGCTATGAATTTGTTGGGCTTACAACATGCAGTACCACGTCATTTAAGAAAGCGAGGACTGCTTTAGTGCTAAACAGTGGTTCCTCACCAAGAAACATACTGGGATGCAGAGGGACATGATAGCGGTAAGCTAAAGGGAAATGTTTTTTTTCTATCTGCTTCGGCATCCCGACACTCCAGGAGAACGTGGAGGACGGTTAGCCTCTTACCACATCTACCACAGGTTGGTGGTTCATCCCCGGTTAACAAAAAACTATGGGTGCCAAATGTATGACCTATTCTGAGACGACAGAATAGGACATCAGTTCGTCGTGTTTTCGTTACGGGGGGCCAGAAACCTAACTGTGGCTTAATCAAGTGAAGCTTATTATTTGTTTGTGCATCCCACAGACGTTGCCAATGGCTTCGCAATTTCTTACGGAAGAAATGTTTCAAATCTGTTGCAGAAACAGCAGCTGTAGGATTAGTAGCGTGCGATGTTATTGACGTAGCCATTCGGTCAGCTAGCACATTACCCTCAATGCTTCTATGGCCAGGCACCCAGCATATAATGATATGCTGGTTAGATACATATGCTCTACACAGTACGGAATAGAGCTCAATGAGTGTAGGATTTTTCTGTTTACAGGGTGACTTTAAAGCGTTTACGACACTTAGAGAGTCTGTAAATATGATTGATTTTTGAAGTTTAGATTTCCTTATATGCCTCACAGCTGACAATAAAGCATAGGCCTCAGCCGTAAAGATACTTGCTTCCGGGTGGAGTACACCGGATTCCGAGAAGGATGGGCCGACAGCTGCATACGACACCCCGTCACGTGACTTAGAAGCGTCTGTATAAAACTCTGTGCATGTGTACTTGGACTGGAGTTCAAGGAAATGCATTTTGATATGTGCCTCTGGTGCGTGCTTAGTGACCTCCACGAATGATGTGTCACACTCTATGAGCTGCCACTGCCACGGCGGTAACAGTTTCGCTGGAGCCATAAGACAGTGTTCAAGCAACGGAACACCCATTTCCTCACTAAGATTCCGCACACGCAAAGAGAACGGTTTTCTCGATGCCGGTCGATTTTGAAAGAGTGTGGCAGTGGTCATGTCGTTTATGGTTGAATAAGAGGGATGTTCAATGTTCGCGTGTACTCTAAGAAAATATGTAAAACTATTGTATGAACGCTGCAGATGAAGTGACCACTGATTCGACTCTACGTAGAGGCTGTGGATCGGACTTGTTCGGAAAGCACCGGTCGCGAGGCGGATGCCCAGATGGTGAACGGGGTCTAGAATTTTTAATGCACTTGGCGTTGCGGAATTATAAATTATAGCCCCGTAATCAAGGCGTGATCGGACAAGACTGTTGTACAAGTTCAGTAGGCATTTTCGGTCACTACCCCATGTTGCGCGCGACAAAATTTTTAAAAGGTTCATCGTCTTCAGACACCTTGCCTTCAAATATTTAAGGTGGGGGATAAAGGTGAGCTTTGAGTCTAGAATTATTCCCAGGAATTTATGCTCACTGCTCACGGATAGTTCCTCTTGATTAATCGTGAGATTTGGCACTGGTGTCATGCCTCTTTTGTTTGAGAAAAGTATGCACGTACTTTTCTTTGCATTTATTTTAAATCCATTTACATCAGCCCATTTAGACAGTTTGTTTAATCCAAGCTGTACCTGCCGTTCGCAGATAGCAATGTTGCATGATTTGAAACCTATCTGTACATCATCGACATACACAGAATAAAACATGCTGCGTGGAATAACTGTATACAGGGAGTTCATTTTTACAATAAAGAGCGTGCAACTAAGCACACCCCCTTGTGGCACGCCAGCCTCCTGGGTGAATGTTCTAGATAAAACATTGCCCACTCTTACGCGAAACGTCCGGTTAGACAAGTAGCTTTCGACTGTGTTTAACATATTTCCACGGACCCCCATCGCGGAAAGATCTCGCAGAATCCCGAAGCGCCATGTCGTGTCGTACGCTTTCTCTAGATCTAGAAAGACCGAAAGTAAAAACTGTTTATGTATAAACGCATCTCTGATGTTTGCCTCGATGCGAACAAGGTGGTCTATTGTTGACCTACCTTCTCGGAAGCCACACTGGAAGGGGTCTAGTATTTTGTCATTTTCTAGGAAACAGATTAGGCGCCGGTTTATCATTTTTTCATACAACTTGCACAGGCAGCTTGTTAGCGCTATTGGCCTGTAGCTGCTAGCTAAAGACGGGTCCTTGCCATGTTTAAGAATCGGGATGACTATGGCTTCTTTCCACAAGGAAGGAATATATCCAGCCGCCCACATGGCATTAAAGAGAGAGAGGAGTGTTGTCAGTGTTTCGGGGTGTAAGTACCTAATCATTTCGCAGATGATACGGTCGCCACCTGGCGCTGAGTTGTTGCAACAAGCGAGAGATGCTTTAAGTTCGGCTAAGCTGAATGGTCGGTTGTAAGCCTCATTTGATGAACCTTTGCGATTAAGGGGCTGCCGCTCTTCGCGTTCTTTGAACTTCAGGAAAGATTGTGTATAGTGCGATTCACTCGATACATATTCGAAGTGTTTGCCTAGAGTATCCGCCTGGTCTTCCAGGCTATCACCTTGGCTATTTACTAAGGGTAGGGGATGTGACTCCCTACCTATTAATTTATTCACCCTATTCCAGACTTTCGTTTCATCTGTATACGAGTTTATGCTGGAGATGTACTTTTCCCAGCTCTCTCTTTTAGCACGTCTGCGCGTTCTCCTGCCCTGCGATTTCGCTTGTTTAAAATTAATCAAGTTTTCGGCTGTTGGGGAGTTGCGAAACAATCCCCAGGCCTTGTTTTGCTTTTTACGTGCTTTTTGGCATTCCTCGTTCCACCAAGGCAGGCGACGCTTATTAGCTAGTCCATTAGTTTGTTGTATGCACCTTTCTGCAGCGTCAGTGATAAAACGTGTTATATACGCCACAGCATCGTCTATGTTAAGAGACGCAATGTCATCCCGGCCTAAATATGTTATTTCTTTAAAAAGTTGCCAGTTAGCAGAGTTAACCTTCCATCGGGGAACATGTGGCGAGCAACCATCTTGTTTTGTTAAGCTTAGTATAATTGGAAAGTGGTCGCTCCCAAAGGGGTTCTTCAGAACGGACCACTGCAGGTACGGAATTAGTGTACT
Organism: Dermacentor silvarum; assembly: GCF_013339745.2. Lineage (NCBI taxonomy): Eukaryota > Metazoa > Arthropoda > Arachnida > Ixodida > Ixodidae > Dermacentor > Dermacentor silvarum. The sequence continues at coordinate 545,304 of NC_051154.1, read as the reverse complement.
CGACACAATACTCAAATCTATGGAGGAGTATGAATTATGCGCCACGCTGTAGTACGTTGGCTCTTTCTTATTAAGTAAACATGCTCCCGAGGAAAAAAGGAAGTTTTCAATTAGGCGACCTCTTCCATCACAACGCGTGTCTCCCCACAAGGTGTTATGTGCATTGAAATCTCCGAGAACTATGTATGGCTCCGGAAGCTCATTTATGTAGTTTTGAAATTCCGTTTTATTTAGTGGATAGCTGGGAGGGATGTATATGGAACTAATAGTGATTAGCTTGTCAAACAACACCCCTCGGACAGCAACTGCCTCTAGGGGCGTACGAAGTTTTAATTCCCGGCAGGCAATACCTCTATCGACTACAATAGCCACACCACCGGAAGACACGACTGTGTCATCGCGGTCTTTACGAAAAATGGCGTATTGCCGGAGAAAGTTTGATTGTGTAGGTTTAAGGTGTGTCTCTTGAACACACAGCACCTTAGGATTAAACCTGTGTAGGATTTCTTTGACGTCATCGAGGTTGTGTAGGAGTCCTCTGACGTTCCATTGTATTATTTGTGTATTCATGTTGGAAGTGTTTTTTGTGCTGTGTGTTTAAAAAAGAGACTAATTTAACTTACAGAGACCTTGTCGGGCCCTGTGATGCGGGCTTTTTCTTTTTTGGAGCGGTCGAGAGATTCTCGCCGCTCCTTTAGCGCTGGCTGCGCCGTCTGGCTGGAAGATGTGTCCATTGGCTCTTGCGGAGCGCTGGACACCCGCTCTTGAGAGCGGTTTGTTCGCGGTGAAGGCCTCTTCTCGAGGGACAAGGCCTTGGAGGCCACTAGCCCGGAGGTTGATGGCCCCTTCTGCTGGGGTTGCGGAGCAGCGCTAGCTGCAGCCGCCGAGGGGGCGGATGGCGTCGCTGGCAGCTCACTGTGTGTGAGCCGGACAGCCGCCGGAAGCCGCTGTGGCGCTGCCCCCTGACGCGCCACTTCGGCAAAGCTGGTTTTTGGCAGGTGCAATACCCGCCTGCGTGCCTCCTTGAAAGTTATGTTTTCTTTAACCTTAATTGTCACTATTTCCTTTTCTTTTTTCCAAGATGGGCACGACCGCGAGTATGCGGCGTGCTCCCCATCACAGTTCACACAGTGGAGAGAGTTTTCGCATGATTCAGAGAGATGCTCAGTGGCACTACATTTAGCACATGTCAGTCGGCCTCGGCAGTTCTGAGAGCTGTGGCCGAATCTTTGGCACTTGAAGCATCGGAGCGGGTTTGGCACGTATGGCCTGACACGTAGTTTGACGTATCCGGCCTCAATGGTCTCGGGTAGAACACTTGAACCAAACGTAAGAATTATGTGTTTTGTCTGAATCTCCTTACCATCGCGCCTCATCTTGATTCGTTTTACAGCCAAAACATTTTGTTCCTTAAATCCTTCCAGAAGTTCATCTTCAGTGAGCTCCAACATGTCGTCATCAGAAATAACACCGCGGGAGGTGTTCATGGTGCGGTGCGGGGTCACAGTCACAGGAAAATTTCCAAACGACACTAGATTCTGTAGTTTATCATGTTGTTTCTTATCGCGGAGTTCCAGAAGGAGATCACCGCTGGCCAACTTCGTCGCCTTGTAACCTGGTCCTATAGTCTCTGTCAGAGTCTTTGCAACAATAAAGGGTGAGAGCACTCTCACGGACTTGTCAGTTTTCTCACTATGTACCACGTGGTATCGTGGAAAGTTCTCAATTTGTCGGCCAAAAAATTGGAATATTTCTTCGGTGCGCCCCCGTTTCGGGCGGCGATCAGCAAGTGCAGGAAATGAGCTATCCATATATGTGGGATGAGTTTCGGCGGTGGCGCCAGCCACCCACCATGGAGCCCAACAAGGGGACGCTGCAGAGTCTGTAAGGGACAGGTCCTGCAAACGCCAACTGTACGCCACCACTATAACCAAATACATATACCCAAGGCAGGATATAATGCACAAGGTTAACCCTTGCTGCCCGCGAAGTCAGAAGTGAAAGGAAAATAAAGAGAAGACAGGAAAGAGTGAAAGTAAGAAAGACGAAGGCTGGAGGGAGAGAGAGACAGGAAAAGGCAACTACCGATTTCCCCCGGGTGGGTCAGTCCGGGGGTGCCGTCTACGTGAAGCCGAGGCCAAAGAGGTGTGTTGCCTCCGCCAGGGGGCCATAAAGGTCCAAACTCCCGGCTTCGGCTCAACCTCCGGGATCCCCTTTTCCCCGGACACGGCTAAGCCGCGCACGGTTAAGCGCGGGAGGGTCCAACCCCCATGTGCTCGGGTACGTGGTGGCGCAACTCACCAAACGCCTGCTTGCGCAGACGCCCCTGCGGGGCATTTCTATTAGACACCTGATATCTATTAAGGCACCAACATGATAATCACTCATTCTAACAATGACATGGTGTTTGTTTTCCCCGCAATACGTCAAGAACCATTCTTCATGATTTAGTGACTTAGCGCAGTAAATTATGGATATACCTGAAGCATGGTCGCCCGTAAAGTTCTAATTCCCGAAATTCTAAACGAGCGGGAAAACCGATTACAACAAATGAATGGTATAACTGTTTAAAAAAATTCATAGTATCTATATTACGGTGACAGTGTTGTGATAACAGGAACTCCACCAAGCAAAAAGAGACGACCCCCCCCCCCCCCTCCCCGCTCTCGCTTCGAGCAACCGCCCCCGCCCCTCTAGAATGAGTATAAGTTTATTTTCCAGGTTCAACTGGAGGGTGTTCTGGCAAAAAGCTACCTGCGCAGCTTGACTGTGTCCAGAAAACCCCTACAAGCACACGAGTAGTACAGGAAATCTTCAACAAACACTTATAGCATGGGTTCTCAGAGTGGGTTCCGCGGAACCCTGGGGTTCCGCAGGCCCCTGCTCGAGGTTCTACAAGCCACTGATAAATTTTCCGTGGTTCCACGCTCGCCAAGTGGCTAAAACGGCGAACACGAGGTGCGCTCGATTGACACAACCTCCATTACCCATGCCCGAGTGTCAAAAAGCACATCACAGTGCGTAACGGCAATGCGCGAATTGCGCAATAAATCCGCAACCAGCTTGTAGCCACCCAACCTCCGAAAACGGGCAGCCATGGGCAGCGCGCCTAAGCTTTCGCACTCGTATCTCGGAGGCCATAACTTATCACCATGCGCACTTTTCACGTTTGTAGACAGGGTAGGGCCGATTGCATGCGGACGGACGTATACGTCGGCGGAATAAAAAAAAATCACAGCATATCCACGAGGTGAATGATGATGATGGGGCGAAGCTCCGGAGGGATCATTGGTAAACCGTGAATACTCCGAGTAATTCGCCCAGTATATGATCAAGTAAACACGTGAGAAACAGTGTGTGTATATATACAATACGTTTTATTTTCTTAGACGCTTCTTCTTAGATGCTTGGTTTGCGGAGTCCCTTCATTACCACGGCTTTGTGGTCCGTGAAATGAAGGGATAACGGTTGGATAACGCCGCTGCTTCGCGTTCGCGAACGCCTGAGTCTTCGCGCCGCAGCCGTGCAGCTTCTGCCTCTCGTTCTCGCACTACGGGGTCTTCGCGCCGCCGCCGCGCTGCCTGTCGTGAAGCCGCGGCCTCGTGGGCTCTCACCGCGGGATTCTGCCTGCGAGCGCGCGCCGCCGCCGCCTTCCGTGCTCTCCGCTCCGCAGCCTTGTCTTCCATCCGGCGACTCCGAGCGAAAGAGAAAGCGCGCCAAGAGCGAGCACCTTTTATTATAACACCCCCTAGCGGTAACCCGTCGCACTGCATTGTAGCGCGCCGCCGCCGCCTTCCGCGCTCTCCGCTCCGCAGCCTTGTCTTCCATCCGGCGACTCCGAGCGAAAGAGAAAGCGCGCCAAGAGCGAGCACCTTTTATTATAACACCCCCTAGCGGTAACCCGTCGCACTGCATTGTAGCGCGCCGCCGCCGCCTTCCGCGCTCTCCGCTCCGCAGCCTTGTCTTCCATCCGGCGACTCCGAGCGAAAGAGAAAGCGCGCCAAGAGCGAGCACCTTTTATTACAACACCCCTAGCGGTAACCCGTCGCACTACATTGTAGGTTTTCTCATGATGATGATGATGATTTGTGGCTAATGAACCCTTTGTAACGGGTGGACTCAATATATTAGTGTCCTAGCCAAAAAGAAAAAAAAGAAAAAGGAAAAAAAAACACAATCTATACCACATAGTCAGGAGCTATATCACACCCGGCACCGTTCGCGATTGTTTTACCGCTCTCCACCACCGCTCTAGGCGAGCTTTAGTTGTGGCTACGACCTCGAAGCAGCGGCCACCTTCAGCGTCGAGAAATCCGAGGGCCTGCGGCATGGTGGTGCCCTCTTTTGGGGTGGGAGACAACTTCGCACAGTTAAGGAGCCAGATGCTCCGCCGTCTCCCGCTCGCTACCGCATACCCTGCACACAGCGGCCTGCACCTCGGGGGCGCAGTCAAACCGGCTGCTGTAGTCAAGAGTTCGGAGTGCGCCCGCACGCGCCTCGAATAGGAGGGCGCTGCCACCACTGTTGTCGTAGATCGGCTCCGGTGTGATGGTCCCCTTGTTGTCGCAGTACAGGCGGAGCGTCGTCTTCGAGGCCATAGCCGATTTCCACAGCTCTCGCTCTGTCTCACGCACATGGTCTTGAACTCCTTTAGCCGTCTCACACCTGGCTCCTCCGGTTTCCGAATAGTTCAAGAGGCCATATTTTCGCCTCAGGAACTGGACACGCGCCCTTCATTGTGTCTGGATGCCTTTAAGGTAGACGTACCGAAACACCCTGCGCGCCCACCTACCGTCATCCATGTTGCGCAGACGGCACTCAAACGCAATTTTGCTCTTGGCCTCTCGAGCCTCGAAGGAGGACCAGCCGACATCGCCCTGGATGGCCTCTACGGCAACTCGGCCATGGCAGCCCAGGGCCAGGCGGCCTACCTCTCGCTGCCCACGTTCTAGCCAATCACGGGTTGGTGCCGTCAGGCATATGGTTGAGTTCGCGAAGGTCAGTCCAGGCACATGCACTGACTTCCGCAGCTCGCGCACCATTAGATATCGGCTACAGCCCCACAGGCATTGTCGGCGCAGTATGCGACTGGCCCGCTGTGCCGAATGTCTCAGGTGCGCCTCGTGTTCCGCGTTGACACCATCTGAGGCACTAAGCACTACACCAAGATAGCGGTACTCTTCCGCTGCCGGGAGCCTCTCGCCATCTGGGAGCACCATAGTCGGATTTTCCCGGTCCCCAGAGAACTGTACTACCGCCGACTTCCTCGAATTGAAGGCTAGGCCCAAGGTGCCAAGGTGTTTGGCTGATGTTTCAACCAGCTGCTGCATTTGGGGTTCATTTTCGGCCAGTAGCACAAGGTCGTCCGCAAAAACAAGGCCAGGAATCGTCCAAGTTGTTGGGGTGCTGTCAAACGAGAAGTTGAGTGTGAACCCCACGTCCAAATTTAGGAGGGCGTGCTCAAGACTCGCTGTATATAACATATACAGCAATGGGGAGAGGGGACAGCCCTGCTTCAGGCCTCTCTTTACCTCCACTGGTCGGGCGCGCGTCTCCCCAAAGCGGGTTTCAATGGTGTTGCCAGTGTAGAGTCGGCGAAGTAGGTCGATCCACACGGGCGGCATGCCGAGGTCATCCATGCGAGATAGGAGGAGGTTATGCGGCACGCTGTCGTAGGCTTTGGCTACGTCCAGGAAACAGGCGAGTAAACCTCGCGATTCCTTGCGCGCAATCTCAATGCACTGCATGAGCACAAATAAGTTGTCCTCGACCCGCCGTTTCTGCCGAAAGCCATTTTGCAGCTCCGTGAGTGTCCCGCTCTTCTCCGCCCACGCGTTCATCCAGCTTTTGATGACCTGCATGAAGATTCGGTAGAGCACACTGGTGACCATGAGTGGCCTATAGTCTTGTAGTTGGGCACTGCGTCCTCCCTTCTTAGGTATCAGGCATACTCTACCGCGGAGCCAGTCTTCAGGAACAGGGTCGCCTGCAACAATGCCGGTGAAAATTGAGGCCATGGTTTCTCGTGCTCGCTGCCCAAGTTGTTTCACGAGACCAGGGGAAATCTCGTCAAGCCCTTTGGCGCTGTGGGACCCAATGTGAGCTATGGCCCGGTCTATCGCAATGCGTGTCACCCTCCACTCACAATCCGCTGGGGTGCTGTCCCTCTCCCGCTCTTTGTCACGAGGCACAATCGATCTTACCTGTTGTACTGGTATCGGACTATTGTATAGCTGTTGCATGTAGGCCGTGAGATGTTCCTCAGCGTCTGTAACCTCTTCGCCTGCTGCATCGCGGAGAATAGGGCGAGGGGCCTCGCGGTCAAGCGAAGAGATGTACGCCCAGAATTTTTGTGGTCCGTTGCGGCCAGCTTCCGTAATAGTCCGCAATTGCTTCTGGTTACTTTCGGTGATCTTCCTCTGTACCATTTGTTGCATGTCTTTCTTGCGTTTTAAGAATTCCTGCCACGCCTTGTGACATTCTTCGGTCGAGAGAGACCTCACCGCGTTGCGATGTGCGCGATTCGCCGCGCGTCGCGCCTCGAGGGCCGTTTTCACCTGCTGGTCCCACCAGGCCTTGCGTTTAGTGCCACCGCGGGAGTGGACTCGCTTCTCGTAACGACGCATAGTGCGATGCAGCTCATCGATGAACTCGGCGTATGTGGTTTGTCGCATGTGTATACCACTCTTCTCAAAATCACCCGACACTCTCTCAAAGGACGTTGCCGGCAGATACTGTCTGACTGACTTGCGACGATCTGTCCGGTGGACTCGATGGGCGGAGGCAGAGAATGTCAGGGCGATGCGGTTGTGGTCGCTGCCCAAACTAAACTGTCCGCTCTCGTCCACGTGTACTCTTGTCATATGGGCTGTCAAGTTTGGCGACGTGAGGGCATAGTCGATGCAGGAGCGGCTATTTCTAGCACTCCATGTAGTTTCGCCTATGCAGTCGGGGCGGAGGTTGGCGACTTCAAGGGAGAGCCTTTCGGCTAGCTGCAGCATCAGCCCACCGTTACGGTCTTGGTAACCATCGATAAGTTGGACATGCCCGTTAAAGTCCCCCATCACCAGAACCTCCCTATTGGAACCCCAACGTCCAACGTCTTCAGTGATACACTGGATGATGTCCTGATTTTCAACATTTTGCCCTCGATCAACGCTCAGGTATAACACCGCCACGATCACGGGCATGCCCAAGATAGAGCCCGCCAACCACATGTGTTCATTGCACGGGCCTTCTAGCTTCGTCCAGATGTTGCCCGCGTCGCTGCGCCATAGGATACCTACTCCTCCTCCCTTACGAGCCCCTTGAACTCTATTGCACCTGGCCCATTGCCATTTTAGGTCTACCGGTGGTTCCTCGAGTCCAAGTAGATGGGTCTCTGCGACAGCGTACAGCAACATCTCCTCGGCATCGAGCATCTGATATAGCTCCTCCCATTTGCTACGCTTTCTTGCCCCGTGCATATTGAGGAAGCCAACCTTTGCGATTGCCCTGTTTTTCCTGCGGCGGCGGCGGCGGCGGCGGCGGCGGCGGCAGGCCTTTAGTTTTGGATATTTGCAAGCCTGAGGTGGTGCCTGACCATATCTCTGATCGCATTGTATATGTCTGGAGGACCCATATGATGGCTCCACGCTTGTGCTGTGGGCCACGATTGGAAGACTGTTGCGAGTGGGGGTGTATGGTTGTGGAATTCTTCCCTCGTCGGAGCTGGTGGCAGGTTCATCACCCTTGGCTCCTGGGCCGTTGTGGCTGCATGATTCGGGAGAAACGGTATCTGCGCAGTGAGGCGCCCGACGTGGAAACTATACGAAAAACTAGCGCCATCTAGTGACATTATATACACTTATATGTAGAAAGATCGACACTTAGGCCATCTAGTGAACACTTCATAAAACTACAGGTGGCTACATACTACATCGGAGGAAGGAGAGACCCACGCCCTAAGGAGCTTCGCCCCTAGAAAAAAAAAAACTTGTCGCAGTTTTGCCCGAAAGGCGAAGCATCGATTGCGATAGCAAATTAGTAGAGCGCTATTCGGAGTAGGGATAGTAGTTTTATCGGCTGCATAAACTTGGACACGTTGTCTTACTAACTGAATTAACAATCGTGGTGTCAGCGCGCACAAGCAAACATGAATAGATCATACTGAATGACCGCAGCCAACGACTGTCAAAACGCTGGCAGCAAGCGCAAGTTCGCGCGGTCTATCGCTTCAACGGAAACTGACCGGCAAGTGCAGAGCCCATACAAAGGTCAGAGCCGTGTGGAGATAAGAGACGGTGCGGGCGACCGCCGGGCAGAAAAGTTGTTGGCAGAGGAGAAGCTGCCCCCCCCCCCTCCCCCCCCCCTCTTTCCGTTTCTTGCTTTCGCGTGGGAGATTGAGTGGTAAGATACGCCTTTGGCGCTAGGGTGCCTCGATACCAGCGCCGCCGTTCAGGGTGGTGCCAACCTTTGACCGCCCCCGCGCCGCCGCTTTCTCGCTGCGACGCCATATTGTGTCACAGCGAGCCGTTGCGATTGCTTGGTGCCGGTGCTGAGTTCGAGGCACAGTGTGCGCGGATGCTTCGCGGACGCTTCTACTTGCTAGACAGTGTTCAGCCGCATGACTGACATGCTATCAAGTGCATCGTGTCGACATGACGGGCTGTTGTGTTCCCAAGTGCGCCGGATCGACGCGTAAAGGACTGCGTTGTTTTCGCTTCCCCCGGGACCCAGAGCGACGGAAGAGATGGGAAGCCCAAGTAAAGCGCGATCACTGGAAGGCAACGGATAACTCCTGCATTTGCGAGGTAAGTGTCAAGAATGTTTAGACTACCGCACCGTGTTTTTCATTTAAATAAGAAAGTATTCTCTGATCCTCGCTCACGTACCTACGTTCGCTCACGAACTAAGTAAGCACTGCACCGATGCTGTCTGAGTAGCGTATGGTTTGCGAGCGCGCGTCGCATAGGCTTTTTTCGTTTTGATGGGCGCAGTCTGTACCCTTATTTTAAGGACTGACGAAGATGCTTAGCCGCGAAATAGTCTTACATTAGCTACGAATCGTCACGTAAGCCACCTATTTTCCTTTTTCACGGGAAGCACACATCGTGTGTGTCTCTTGTTTCTTTCTTTTTTTTTTTTTTTTTCTTTTTTCGGTACTGGTTATTTGGGACTAAAGAACGCAGTGCTTCGTCTGGGGAGAGCGGCTGTTTTGTACGTGGTAAGCGAAACATTGTGATTTTCTCTGATTTCTCAGGAGATATCTTGCGGACATCAGGGTGTTACGTTACATAGCTGATTTTTTAGACTTGTACATATTTGTAGCGTGGTGATCGTAAGCCGATGGTCATTCGTGCTCATTCCCGATCGTAGTGGGTACTGTGGAGGTCTTTAATTGCCTGTGCACGGTATGCCCAGGTGTAGTAGAGTTAAGGGGCATCATGGGACCAAAATGTTTCGGCGCTTTCTGGCATGGTGTCTGTTGTAGCCTGTGCATTTCTTCGAAACGTGTGAAGCGAGGTAATACAGCATTGCTTCTGCTAAAATTTATTTTTAAGCACTGTAATGGGTTCTCTGTATTTACAAGGCAACTTTTCATATCAATAATCACTTTTGTTGTTTTACCTGTACTTAGAAACACTTTGAAGAGGACCAGTACGAGGGAAATGGACAGGATGGGCGCCGTCTGTTAAAGTCAACAGCCCTACATCATCATGGACTATATTTTCGAAGTGAAAAACATTGCTAATCTGTATTTGACTGTCTTAGTTTCATTTACGGCTTTCGTACGTGATATGTATGCAGTGTTGTTTATTTTTTCAATGTAGTTATCAGTGTTCTAATGGTTATTTATGAAATGTTCTGTACTCGCCATCGATGTGTTTGGCTGATGCGACGTATTCGATGGTAGCTGATGTATGTATTCTGGCTGGATATCTGGCTGGATATCTTGATTAATATTACCCGCGGTTGCGTTTTCTTGTTTGCATTCTTGTTTTCGATTTATATTGTGTGTAATAAGGTTGATGTACTCACTTGAACCCCCCCCCCCCCCCCATGTAATGAATAAATAAAAAAAAAACTCTCTCTATCCCGAATTGTGTGTCGAGCCTACCTTGCGAATTAATTTTTTTATCTCGTCTTTCAACATAACCTTCAGGCGCCACACAGTACATATAATTTTTCATGTACATATCTCTTTCATGATTGATTGTACTAGACATTATAAGTAAATGTATTTTGTGCATCGTTTGATTTCTTGTGTGTACTACGCAAGATTGACACAGACAAGTTACGTTACATTTTCTCTACAGCACTAACTAAACCTTATTTTCACATCGCAGTTATTTTTACACCAGCTTAATCCTGTCAGCACACAGTTTTGTGGGCAAGAAAAGCAAAAATTGCGCGTAGATATCGTCAAATAATTGCAACGAACGCGAAGAGCACGCGCAACGCAAGGGAAACTAACCGCCGTGAGCGAGTGGCTGGCTACGGTAAAGGAGGCGTGACGTGTAAACCAAAATACAACAGCGAAAAAGAAAATCTTCCACACACAGGGGGTCGCAAACCTTATATACCAAGCATCGAAGCGCAAAAAAAAAATTAGTGCGTATTTTAAACATACACACGGCATATTAAATGTGATTGAATTAGGCAACTTGGGGCATGTTCCCGGCGCCATACATTTACGTCTTCGACCTTCGACGAGTTAACGGCTATTGGTTATAAAGATATGCAGGTGGGACACCGATAAAAAAATCCTCATCAAGTCAAAGCACTTGGAAGCGCGCCGCGTGTAACACTTTATGAACGCAAGCGTAGCTGAGTCTCAGCTCGTGTGACACAATATGGCGGCGCCAGCGGGGTTGTCTCCACCCTGGACGGCGGCGCTGGGCATCGAGGCACCCTATTTGGCGCCGGAGCACAGCGCCGCCTCGCCTCCCTCCCTGCCATACCATAACGGCCTTTCGCGGGACGGTCGCGTTTGCTTTCCGCCGTGCGTTCGCCCTCCGTGATAGCGCGCGTCCCCCGCGCGCTTTCGCTCGCGCATACGGCGCGCGGTGCGCCCTTGAAATCTATACGGAACCTCACGGCGACGCCGACGGCAGAAATCCGGTTGAAGTGTCCATATAATTGCTATCGCAATAATAAATATGTGGAGCACCAGAAATGCGCGCCGCAAAAGAGCAAAAACGGCGCTAGCGTCCAAAAACGAAGCGGCGCAGTCCGCATCGCTAGGGTCCTCAGCGGCAATCGTACGCGATACGTGACTGGCAGCAACGCCGGAACGCTTCGAGTCTAATTGTGCCCTCAAAGCCTTTATTCTAGTGTTAATCGCCGCGCGTAACGCCGTGTTGGCCAGAGTGTACTACAATATGGTCGAGTGGGACGAGCGGCTGGTGTGGTGGTGGTGGTGAAAAACTTTTATTTGTACGACAAAACGTACGAGGAGGTATGCTCGGGACGACCCTGAAGAGGCCGCCCCTTACAAACACTAGGTGGAGTCCCTAGTACGGGACCCCAGTGGCAGTAGCCGCCGCCTGGGCGCGCTTAACCAGGGCCTTTTGGGCCCGTAGGTCTGAGCAGCCAAGCAGGGCAGCCTCCCAGTCCTCCCGGGTAGGGCTGGGTAAGGGGGAAAAGGCAGGGTTGGATGGGCAAGCCCACACCATGTGGTAGAGGTCCGAAGACTTGGCGGCGCATGCTTTGTAGTGAGGCGCCCGACGTGGAAAAATACTGGGGCGGCGCTGCGGTCGAAGTGGATTGGGCCGCATCAAGGTCGCGCCGTTGGAAACTGCTGGCGATACTGCTCGGCAGGGTCATTCGTACTACTTCGCGCGCTGGTATTTGCGTTCAGACCGATCAAATGGGGTTCATAATTGCATATGACATGTATTTATGCCTTAAGAATAAATTCCTTTCCTTTCTCTTCTTTATTAATTTTTAATTATTTTCTAATGCCGCTCGGTGATTGCGCGTGCATTGCGGCCGCAGTGTCGGCTTTCATTCTACTATGTTCTTGTACGGTTCCCTTTGGAGAAAAAATATTTGTCTCGTTCTTCAAGCAGCATGTATCTCTCGTGTGTATTGTTGCGCATATAGTTTTCTATCAGTAGGTCTTGCAAAACGCAGACGAAGCAACATATGTAACCTTCCTGCTTGCCGCTTCAAACAATTGTAAAGCATATCTGCCCCATCCGGTGCCTTGTACTTAGATTTACGGGAAGCATTGGTATAGATTTTTAAAAAAAGAGTAAACTGCAGTGCAACATTCCATTCAAGTTTCCGCCTTTCTCGCGTAACAGAATGCGGAGTAATTGGTACTGGGTCATTTATTGCAGTCGGACCTCGAGCGCCGAAAACGGTTTTAGGTAGCCATACGTGGAATTTTTTTTCCAGTCGATACTTCAAAAAAGAAAAAAACAACAAAGAAAGAAAGGCTGCGCGGTAGCCTAATTAGTGCCTATATCGTGGATATGGCGTTGCGCTGCTAAACTGGAGCTCGCGCGGGTTCAATCCAGGTCGCGGAATGCGGGTGGAACGAAATGGAAAAAGGCTCGTGTACTTCTATTTAGGTGCACGTTAAAGAACCCCAGGTGGCAAAAACTAAACCGGGTGCCTCATAATCATATCGTGGTTTTGCCACGTAAAACTCAAGAATTTGCTTATATTAAAAAAGGAAAAAGCTGGTGGCTGCGTTCTTCGGCTTATTTCTAGGGATGTAAACAACATCAATTATTCTCGAGTCTGATTTCCGAGCAAAACATGTTATGCTTATCCTATATTTCATGCGTAAATGTAATGCCGTTCCCAAATGTATGACCGCTCATGCTCTGCAGCCTGTATATTATAAACGGCTGCGTTCAGTTATCCGGTGCACTATCATAACGACCATAATGAAACAATTGAAGGAACGGCATGTCCCACATACACGTAGAGATATGTGCAGATCTGTTGCGTTCGTTGAAGAAGATAAGTGTGGTACCACATGGGGCACTCAGTTTTAATGGGTTGCAAACATAGTGAGACTGTCAAAAATTCTTGCCTGAATCAAGTTACCAGATGTACAGGCTGCCCCAAAACGGGGCGTTTATATTGAATGAGAGCTAGGAACTTGTTGAGCAGGACTTATTAACACCCGTCCGTTAATTCTCTCGGGAACTGCGCCTCTGCGCAACAGCCACGACTCTCCGGCAGCACAAATCATTCGGAATGCACTTGCATGCAGTCACTCACCCTTGAGATTTCAATAGTGCTGTTATGCGTTACATTCGAACGGAAATGACTATTCGGCGTCGTACAGTATATCAATAACACTTGCACGCACGCACACACATCTTTCTTCTTTCGGGGGTTTTACGTGCCAAAACCAGTTCTGATTATGAGGCACGCCGTAGTGGAGGGGGCTCCGGAGTAATTTTGACCACCTGGGGTTCTTTAACGTGCACTACAACGCAAGCACACGGGCGTTTTTGCATTTCGCCTCCATCGAAATGCGACCGTCGAGGCCGGGATTCGATCCCGCGACTTCGTGCTCAGCAGCGCAACGCCTTAGCTGACTGAGCCACCCCGGCGGGTCCACACACACACACACACACACACACATACACATTATATATATATATATATATATATATATATATATATATATATAGGGGAGTTCTCACTTTTTCAATTATTGCATTTCGCATACCTGTTATTTTTTCCCTTACATATATATATCGTAAATATATATGTCTATGTACCCTTTGATTTCATTACCTAGAAATACATTGGTCATTCTTCGCGCCACCCAGTTAATAAACCTGGTTTATTTCACTCTAATATTGTTTTCTTCGATCATTGTCCCTGATGAATATCCACCAAGAAGAAGCGCGTGCAAAATGACACGATATCAATAATAAAATTTTCTTACGCAGCCTTCATGGTGCGGAGATACCAGTTACCTTTAGAGGACAGTGGTAAAAACAGCAGTTCACCTGGCTAAAACTACATTTGGCACCGGCCGTAAAGAGTCATGGGCGCACCGAAGTAACTAAACCATTAAAAAAATGTACTGCACAGAGGTTCTGCGAGAAAAACTGGGCGTCCGCCAGCGTCCGCGTAGCGAACGCGCGCTGGCTAGCAGACGACGCGCTTGACTACGACAGCAAAATTGAAGACGTCGCTTTGTAAAATCTATGCCTCAAATATATATGTTTGGCAAAATGGTGGAAACATAAAATTGCAGTTGAAATAAAGCGCTACTTTAAGAGCGTACTATGCGCAATCGGCCTCGGCGCCCGCAGCGAAAGTACGTTGAATATGCCGCGGAGCGTGTCTCCGCCTTAATCCAGTTCACTCGCAGCGCCCTCGCACTATTTTTCCACACGCGGCGCCTCATCGGCAGAGCGCCGTTCGGCCCACTCGACCATTGTCTAGTATACTCTAGTGTTGGCGGTTAGCCGCATGCCTTCACCAGTGCGTAGTCGCCATCTATGGTCGTGTCGATAGCCACCACAGTTTCGTCCGCAGCGGTTGCAGCAAACAGTAGTTTCGTTTTGACTCGGTGCGCGCGTCGGCTGCGTACCTTCGCCGTCCATGATCGCGTCGATAGCGAACGCGGTTTCATGTGCACTTGTTTTAGCAAACGGTAGTTTCGTTTTGACTTGGGTGCGTGCGTCGACCGCCTGCCTTCTGAAACGCAAGGTCGCCGTCCATGATCGCGTTGATAACGGCCGCGGTTTCGTCCGCAGCGGTTGCGGCAAGCAGTAGTTTCGCTTTGACTCAGTGCAAAGCTGTAGAAGATGAAGAGCACCGGCTACATCGCGATGGACGGACAATTTGTTGGCGACCAGCTCACTAGCGAAAAAATAATAGGGATGTGCGCGCAGTAGTGAAAAGCGTCTCAGATGAAGAACCGCGCCGCGGCCGCGCTGCGCAGGATTTCGCGAGACCTTTGCCGCTACTACCTCTAATCAGTCATGAGATGAGAATTTCAGCTTCCGCACTGCCCTTGTGCGAAATAGAAGCAAGACTTGCTGATTAATTCAGTAAATAAAAGCGTGTTGACGTAGTAAGGATTCACTTGTTTTCTTGATACCCTGGAAAATTGGCCATTCGGTTAATTAGGACATTTTAATTCGGGGGGGGGGGGGTTCCTTGACGCTTCATGGAGCTTAGCAGGGTTCCCTGGAACGAACATGCTTGAGAACCCCTGACTTATACAATAGTCACATTAAATACAGAGAACATTCCCCATTTATGCATACAGAGTCTCATAATCTTTGCACAAAATTTTAACAATATAATTGAAAATCGAAACGCTGAAATGGTCATACATATGCCCAGAAATATTAATAGTAATAATAAGCAAACATGCACCATCTACAAGCGAGGACATAAAATCACATTTCAAGAAAATATTTCCGCAGCTCAACTTTGGTATATCCTATTGTATGTTTATACGTGTTTACAACATGGGGAAGGTTATAAGACAACATTTTTAATTTATAATTAGTGCGAAAAGCTGGTATATTTTATGTATTAATAGTTTTTGTGTATGTTAGCACGACGCATGTCCAGTGACTGGATCTGCCACTGCTTTGGCCCTCGCTTGTTTTAGTTGTACATCCCGAGCCTAAATCATCACTGGTGATCATCAATGAAAAAGAAGAACAATTCTGCGTTCCAAGATCGCCTGCACGTATTAAGAACTGCTGCATTTACAAAAAGGGAGGCGCAGGGGTAACTCATGCGGGAAATGTTAGTTTGTACAGTCTTAATTAAGTAAAATTTTTTGCCACTTTATCCGGAAAACAGAAACTCCCTGAAACGCACATTTTGCGCGTAGAAGGGACGCTCCGAAAATGAACACTATCTTGAAGCGGGACAAACGAGACACCCACGACACATGTTGTGTTTGTCCCAGTCCTCGTTTCTCGCGCTGTTTCCACTAAGATGCGATTAGCCTAGTGTAATGTACCCTTTGGCAATGAACACTCCTATCCTAGTGTGGAACAATGAAAAAAAGTGCAGGCTTGCAAAACTGCATTTACCCCTCAGCAGCGCACGCCTTGAAAACGCCGCGCCTGAATGTGCTCTGCTATCCACTCGGGGCGCTCACATCGTGGAGAGCCAACATGGAGGCTCGTATCGACCGGCGTCCGCCCGCACCTCCGAACGGCTGACAACGACCAACTCGTGTGAGTATTTTTGAGCCAAGCGTTGCTGCATCTGCTCCTTGCTGCCACACGGTTTCGCAGGGCCTTCTTCGGTTACGTGCCGAAAGACGGCTAAAATGCTTCTGGCCTCAGCTCCCTGAAAAACGAGCAAAGCGTTAAACCGGGGCACATATCCATTCGGATCGCACTATTGTTCCCTGACGTGTTATCCCCTAACTTGCCTATATGTGGCACTCGGTACGCACTTGGTGAGTTATAGGTGCTGACAGGCGCAACTTGTGGTAAGCTCTATCCGGCTACATCATGAACCTTACATCTGGGGTGCCTCAAGCTGGGGTCGCTTTTGTTCATTATTTTCATAAATGACGTAGCAGAAATCATCGGTGATACTCAAGTTAAACTTAGAATGTATGCAGACGACAAAGTCGTCTACAACACCATCTCTGATGCTCATGATCAGGTTGCGCTGAATAATGTTTTTTTTTTTATTGTTTTGTAACAAGAGTGAAACCTAGCAAACGTCTATTAACTTCAAAAAGACTGTAGCTATAACCTTTTCAAAACAAGAAACAGCCCCTTTCTTTTACTTATACTAATGACGGTGTCAGTCTAATACATGTCACGGAGTTTAAGTACCTCGCTGTAACTCTAACATGAAATTTAAAATGGCGCAAGCACGTTGAAATAATCTGCAATAAGGCTCGTCGAAAACTTTGGTATCTCCAACGCACGTTAAGCAGCTCGACAAGAGAATGCAAATTGACAGCGTACAAAACTTTGGTCAAGCCCATACTTGAATATGCATCGGTTGCTTGGTCACCTCACCTCAAGCACGACATAGCTATGTTAGCATCTGTCCCCCCCCCCCCCCCCCAAAAAAAAAAAAAAAAAAAAAGCAATCAGGTTCATTTTTCGTTGCTATGACCGGCAATTCTCGCCTACTTCGTATGCGCACGTTTTAACGTTGCAATCTCTCGAACAACGGCGCACTTGTCATCGTGTTATCCTTCTGCATAAGATAGTTCACAACGGCTTGAGTGGTCTGGCGCCCATTTCTGTTGTTGCAGCTTCTGCACGCTGTACTCGACGATCTGATCCCCTGAACATTGTGCCCTTCAGGTCGAATCCTGATTGTTTCAGGTTTTCCTTCTTTCCGCGCACGGTGGATTTGTGGAATCAACTTGATGGGTCTCTGCGCAGACTCGGTACTGAGCATTATGAAAAAGATTTGCGTAATCATCTATTTTGTTAAGGATTTCTTGTATTTTGTTGAATTTTGTTGAATGTATTTTTAATTGTATTTTTTCATAATTCTGTACTCACTCCTGCTATGTCTCAGAAACTGAAACATCAATATTTGTAAACAAAAAAATAAAAAAAACTCACAAACCGTAGGAACCACCAAAGTGTAACCGGCGCCTTTTTATATGACTCAAAACATGGTCCCACTAAGGTAATGGCCGACTTGGAGACTAAAGTGGTCCCGCTCATATTCTTGGAAGCAGGTGGCTAACTTTTATATGTGTTGGAGCCACGCATTTTTAGGAAACCGTACTGGAAAACATTTATGTCGCTGATTTTCTGCTTTGCAAGGCATCTCCCATTTACTCCCGAGAAGTATTTCGGCTGCGCCAACACACCTTCCGACCTCTTCTGACGTCCCTCTAATTATATTTATGGTAGCTGAGCGCAAATTAATACACGGACACAAATGAACGAAGTGGACAAGGACAGGCGCTTTGTAATCTCTTACAAAGCGCCAGTCCTTGTCCACTTTCTTGTTTTGTATGCGTGCAATAGTTTGCGTTAAACTACCATATTTATAATGCAAGACCAACTAGCTCAAAGCTCAGTCCTCCTGAAGTTCTCTCTAAATTCGGTCGTGAGCCTCACACATTGCTTGGTACTTCCCGGATGGCACACGACGTGTTAGGTTTTCGAAGCAGGCAGCAAACGCACTGTGCCATTTCTGCCGTAATGGCGTAAAAATGAGCACGCATTTGTCAGACTGTTCCTTACACATAAAGCCCCCTTGCGCCTCCTGGTTTTCTCTTTGACTTTTATTTCCACAAACCAATTATTCTACTAGCTTATTACCGCAGAAGGTTTTTTTTTTTTTTTTTCGAGGTCTCCCGCAGACTTCTGTTTCATGAAAACTATGTCATCGCCCGACATGACTCAAGAGGAGATGGCACACATATAACGAGTCGGCGGATATGTATAGCCATCCGTACATACCCCTTCAGACGTACCGGTTGTCGGCAATGTTTGCTACAGAATCATGCAAAAAAGATCTACCTAAATATAATCACTGCAACAAATATGCTTCCTCAAGACGCATCATTCTTTTTCACCAAATTTATTTTCTTTGGCTTTTTCTTCCGTTATAAAGGTGAATATAGTTCTCATATTTAGGTTTTCTGGTGATTATGATAATGATTTAATGGCATATTCTTTGAAACGGGGTGGTGACAAATAGTCACCTAGTCTGCTTGATTTAATCAGGTATGCTATACATCTATTTATTTATTTACAGGATACTGCCGGCCTTAGTCTTAGGCAGGAGTGGACAGTGCAATATACAGATGAACAAAAAAATAATTATTACGTTACCTTTTAACGCGACAGTTTCAAAAACTGGAGGACGCTCAAGCTTCGCCTTTAAGAGGATTTGTGGAATCAACTTGATGGGTCTCTGCGCAGACTCGGTACTGAGCATTCTGAAAAAGATTTGCGTAATCATCTATTTTGTTAAGGATTTCTTGTATTTTGTTGAATTTTGTTGAATGTATTTTTAATTGTATTTTTTCATAATTCTGTACTCACTCCTGCTATGATCTTTGAATGCTACGCGATAGCATTCAAAGATCCCTGAATGTTTGTCAGGCCTCCTGGCAACTGCAGCTTTCTTTTTTCTCCACCTTCGCCTCGGCGCGCCGCTGTTGGCATGGTAGAAATGCTGGAAAAGTGGGTTTGTGTTTGAGTTTCGTCGTTACATAATTATGTTTTCTCGTACATTCAAATTACAATCCGACGCTATCATGTCTGTTGGTTGCGGTTAATCGTATTTTTACGATTTTTCTGACGGATTTTACTTTGAGAAATTCAGTTTTCTTCACTAACGCCTTGCGCCACGCGGAGGGTCTGTTTCATCGGAGAGCCAAAATCGTCCATGGTTCGGGATGATTTTCTCCGCCACCGATGCCGGCGCGCCTACGCCGACGCCGGATTGTCTGCGACACAAGGCCCTTAATGCTATCGCGTTAAAAATGAACAGCAACAAAAAGCATTACAAGAATTCAATACATTGAAGTAGACATATATTCCCTGAGCCGCACGAGCTGTACAGAGCATACTGATAGCAACGCGATATGGATAACAAGGGAGTAGAAAAGGAGTCGCATTCATACTGGTATGCTGAAAGACATCACGCATGTTCGGTCGGTTAAGCAGCAAGCGAACAAGGACTTGCGTATAATGTCACAAAACAATAAAACAACAATAAAATTAAAAAAAAAACAATATAGCGTCTAAATGCTATTCAGCATGTTGGAGAATGACTGGACGGTCGGGCATTCCGCTGTACTGGCGGTGAGCGCATTCCACTCACCTATCGTCCGAGGAAAAAACGAGGTTTTAAATACGTCTGTTCTGCATCACAATTCCTTTCATTTTTTTAAATGTTTTACATGTTTTTTTTTTTATCTAGCATTTTTGTTGTGATGCAGTGATTTGGGTTTGTTGGGTACCACATCGTGAGGCTTATAGCGCGTGAAAAGACAAGGAATACGTGACACACACAGGCGCTAACTTGCAACAGTCCTTATTACGAGCAAAGGACCCACACACTTTTTCGCCTACATCATCATACATGCGCTGTTTGCAAAAACCGTACACACCATTACGCAGGCAAGCTAACTCTTTGCATGAAATGGCAATTGTTAGTTTTGAAACACAGTTATCCCCGAGCCTATCAATCATTTCCGCTTCGATAATTTCGCGAGTTAATCTTCCTCGGGCTCTTCCCACGATGAAGCAGTCTGTATGCTGGAGCACACGTCGAGTGGTCACCATCATCCGCACCGGCAACAGCGCACTTGCAATGCCTGCAGTGTGCGTCAAGGAACCCAACCCCGCTTTTCTGCTACTATTACGTATCTACCTGGGCCAGCGTATAACTTGTACGTTCCCCACAAGGCAGCCCGTTTCGTCAGCGTCGCCCAGACGGCGACAGTGCTCGACACCGACGGTGGCGGGCAGACAAGCGTCCCAAATCGGGAGTGGGCATCCTTTGGTGTTGCCCCGAGGCAGCCCCTTTCATCGGCGTCGCCCAGACGGCGACAGCGCCCGACACCGGCCATGACGAGTTAACCGGATTGAGGCGAGGCCAACTTCCAGGAATTGCTACCGTGGGAGCGACAACGATCTCGGTTTTCCAGAAGACCGCGCAGTGGCAGCAAAAGACGAGCGCGAGGATACAACTGTAGAGGAGGAGTTGGGTGAACATGACAAACCCTCTGATTGGCCGCACCAAGACTAGTCTCCATTCCCCAGACTAGTCTCCTAGGGAAGACGAAGGGAGAAAAAGCGGAGACCGGTGGTGCAGCGAGAAGGGTGTTGACGTGACCTGATACGAACTGAGACGTTGAATGTGCTCCTGATGGAGTGGGCTTCCGTACCCGGAGCCAGTGTAAATAATGTAAATTAAATCAGTTTCTATATTTCCTACAACCGGTTCTACTCATCAATGGGCTTGGTGGATTCTTGCCCAAACACCACCTAAATCCGCTACAAACTGCTTGGCAGCGGTGAGATGAAGAAGGCAGTCCTCATGATCTGGGATCGGCGGACTTTGGCACCTTCGCAAGCTCGAGGAATGGCGTGGAGTCTTTGACGACTCGAGGAAACCGGAATGAAGAGCAGCAGAGGGTGGCAGGCCTCACGATCTGGGATCGGCGGATCTGGGAGACACGGCCTTCGCGAGCTCGAGGTAAACGGCGGACGGTAGAGCGACTTCTGTGGATCTGGGATCAGCAGAGCTCGTCTTCGTGGCTCAGGGAGGCACAACCGTTGCAGTAACGCCGTGGAGTCCTTGACGACTCGAGGAAACTTCAAGGAAGAGCAGCTGAAGGTGGCAGGCCTCACGATCTGGGATCGGCGGACCTGAGAACGTGGCTCCGGGAGACACGGCCTTCGCGAGCTCGAGGTAAACGGCGGACGGTAGAGCGGCTTCTGTGGATCTGGGATCGGCAGAACGCGTCTTCGTGGCTCAGGGAGGCACAGCCATTGCAGTAACGCCGTGGAGTCTTCGACGACTCGAGGAAACTTCAAGGAAGAGCAGCTGAAGGTGGCAGGCCTCACGATCTGGGATCGGCGGACCTGAGAACGTGGCTCCGGGAGACACGGCCTTCGCGAGCTCGAGGTAAACGGCGGACGGTAGAGCGACTTCTGTGGATCTGGGATCGGCAGAACGCGTCTTCGTGGCTCAGGGAGGCACAGCCATTGCAGTAACGCCGTGGAGTCTTCGACGACTCGAGGAAACTTCAAGGAAGAGCAGCTGAAGGTGGCAGGCCTCACGATCTGGGATCGGCGGACCTGAGAACGTGGCACCGGGAGACGCGGCCTTCACAAGCTCGAGGTATGGTGAGTGCTTGAGCGGCTACGTTCTGCCGGACGATTAGGACAGGGTTCTATCGGGCAATTATGGGGTAGGACGTTCTGGCGGGCTAGTTGGTTCATGGCTTTTAGAC
The DNA here is from genome assembly GCF_013339745.2 of Dermacentor silvarum. Lineage (NCBI taxonomy): Eukaryota > Metazoa > Arthropoda > Arachnida > Ixodida > Ixodidae > Dermacentor > Dermacentor silvarum. Next base: position 523,406 of record NC_051154.1, on the reverse strand, counting down.
GTTTATAAACTGCGCAAAAAAAAAACGAAGACACAAGAAAGAAAACACACACGACACCACGAGCGCAGACTGCCAACTGTTTATTTCTGGGATAGCAAGCAGCATATATTTCATTCATGATCCTGAACACGTGCCCGCATTGTCATTGTCACATGTGCCGATAAACACAAAAAAACACACAAAAAATAATATATCTGCTGTGTAACCTTGTAAACAGGATTGCGACAGGCGATCACCAAACTAACCAAGAGCCGTTGTTGCTGCGTCATCAAATGAGGGAGAGAAAACTGTGAGCATGTGAACGAAACGAAAATGGCAGATGTCACTTAACAAATAACCAGGGTAAAGAAAGGTGTAAGATGAGGTGATAAATACGTTTGAATAAAAAAGAAAAAAAAGAAATATAATCAACAAATAATACATCAAACAACAAATGTAGAGGCGATGATGCGATAAAAGGCATGAAGGATAAAGAAAAAGCTTAATGAAAAAACCCGAGATGTAAAGATGAAGTCGACGAAAACTAAACGTGGCTATGAAAAGCATAAAACATGGTAAAAAAGTAGCGCTGAGGCGTTGTTTCAGTGTAAAACCAACGATCAAAAAACAAAACAAAAAATCGCAAAATTTGAACGCCAAGAAGGATTTTACAAGGCACATTCCAGAAATTTAACTTCTTCTGGTAACAACGAGAGAGACGGCGTGCTGATACACTTGTTGCCTGTTTTTATTATGTAAAAAGCTTCAAAAATCTCCCTTTCGGTCTGGTCCCTCGATTTGAACAAGAACGTTGTGTTGGCGCACCGGAGGATCCGTTCACTTTTCGGAAGTGTTCGCGATATATTTTTTTTCTTGGATGAAAAAAAAAACCGTTATTCGGAGAAGCCATTATTTCATTGAACTTTTTTTAAAGTGCTAAGACCGTTCCTTTGGATCGCATCTTGCTCAGACACAGAGAAGCAATGCGCTGGTGCGTGTCTCGCACGTGTATACCAAAGACAACAGGGTCTTGAGTAGCGTTTAGAACGTACGTGAAGTAGTTAGAAATAAGCTCAAAATTTTGGGTAGTTCCGAGTGTGTAGTTTACGCCAGGTGTTTTTTTTTTTTCTTCTTTTTTTGCTTATATCTTTAGTGTGAGTCCATTATGGACAGAAATGTTAGTGCATGAATCGCACGGAAGTGAAAAAATTGTGGGGCCGAATTCGGAATATGTGGATTGTTTTAAGAGGGAAGCTTTGACTTCACGGCCTGTGTTTGACTCGCTAGACCCCATCCAACCGTGGTTTACGTGTCGTCATTTTGCAGCAATACAACTTCAAGGTTTTGTTTTAAACAAAAAGAAAAAAAAAACGTGTTTAGTACGTATTGCTGTCGAAGTTACGGAGATAGGTAACTAAATTCTGTCTTGCCGAGGGCTGACTACGAAAAAAAGGGCGAGAGACAGAGAGAGGGGTAAAATTTTGCAAAGCGATGCGGGGATCATGGCGTCCGGTAGGCGTGTCGCTCGGGCACCACCGACCAGAGAGAGAGAGTGTGTGTGTGTGCTCGTGTTTGCCTAGGAAGAAGGCCGCAAGACGCGAGTGCTGGAACCCCAGCTGCAACGGGTCCTCGGCCATCTCCTCGACGCTTCGGGCAACAGCTGGTCACCCTCAGGTCGAATCTCTTGGTGGCGGAGGAGTCTGTTACGTCTTGGCCCAAAATTATTCTTGGCCCAAACGCCACCTCGAGCCGCAACACTACGTTATACCGGCGTTCCTTTAAACGCTCGTTGAGGCACCTTCTGCTTTGTTCCACGTAATTTTTCCCACACTTTAAAGGAAGGTTATAAACAACCTTACCCTTACATTCAACCCTTACATTCCCTTACATTCAACAAACGGGTCCTGGTGTTTCTTTTTGCACATGCGCTTCTCAGACAAGCCTGTCCTGGTTACCCTTTCTTTTTTGCATTTTTGCATTTTTGCATTTTTGTACCCTTTTTATACACGTACCAACTAGGACGCGGCGTGTAGCTAACGCCTTTTGAATGGAACGAGCCGGGTTTTCGCGAATTATTACAAGTACAGTTCGATTATTGAAAAAGGAAGGTGACAGACAGGTTCTAGGAAACAAGGCACATGAGACGATGCAGTGATTAATCCGTGCAAAGCTAGAATTTTGTACCCAGAGTTGTTAAAGATTCACTAATAGAAGATGATGGAAGCGACGAATATTTCTACTCGATTTTCGAGACAAGAACGGTCACTGTCATAAAACTACGGCGGCTATCGTAATAGCTGGTTTGTTTTATGTAGTCCAAAGACTGAGCTTTCGATTGATGGTTGTCTAGACTCTCGACACATGGCGTAACACTGTTCCTAAAAAGACATTGTTGAAACACAGTTGTGCCAATTCACGTGGCATCTTGATAAACCCAAACGTAACCGTGCTGAATCGTCGGAAGCAGCGGCCGAGTGGTTTCATCGCACGCCCCACATCATGCTGGCAGCGGTTCACTTCCGTAGTATATTCTTTAGAGCCACATAGGACCTCGTTCCACAGTTTGCCACCAGAGGGCATAAACAAAAAGCGTAAAATTGGATATCTTGTCGGGGTTGGAAGTTAGCCAAAGATCGGTAGGCCGGTTGGCTTTGGGAGCCCACGATAAAACCACAAATTAGACAGTGCCGGGTGATATGGGTTGGCCCTCTTTTGAAGTTAGAGAAGCACAGAGCAGAATTAGTTTTGAAGAAAGACTGAGGGACATGGATGAAAATAAATGGGCGGCTAAAGAGCACAAGTATCTGTACCTGAAAACCGTGGACACAGAATGAAGGAAGAGGTCAAGAAAGTTGGCAACCAAGTACAGGGTAATTGAAAGTGTAAATAGGCAACCAGGAGTCATCAGAAAGAAATGACAGAGACAGCGAATTGGATGCAAAGAATGGAAACAAAAAAGACCATGGAGGTTTACAACAATGGGTGCAAAGAAATTGGAAGGAAAAAATTTGCCGCGTATCTGCGTGCTTCGCTGCAAATGTCGTCGAAAGACGATAGTCTTCTGCCGGTCGTACTACATGAGTGCTGGTCTGATCCGCGGCCACCCGTGATGCTGTTCTCGTACCATTTCCGTCGTGGCATGAAGGTTTGTTTGAACAGATTTCATTTTACCGCATTATTTCATCAAGCAGCCATTTATGTTTTGCTCTGCCTCAGACAGCGCTTCCTTTATGTTGAATCGGCCGCATCTGGCTGGCATTGATAAAATTGAGGAGGCGCTGCGTGAGACATGGACGCGATCTGGCAATACATCGGGAAACATGAGCTTGTGCAGAGGGTTTCCTTCCTCCATGGCAGAGGGCGCTCGTCGGCGCGCAGTCGGGGAACGTCGTTCGTCGGCGCGCATAGCATGGCATTTTCAGCGCAGCTTAAGAAACTAGGGTCTTTAGAGTTACGTATCTATGTATTTTCTATTAAAGGAACACACCTCCTAATACTTATCTAGTGATGTTGCGCCTCAGATATGCGTAATATTTACTTTGTGATCGATAACGTTCACAAGTATGAACAGCCGTACCAGTTTAAGTAGTGTGGGCGGTAAGCAAGTGGTCCAACTTTGGCCGGGTGGCTGAATCGGGTGACAGACAGACAGACAGACAGACAGACCAAATTTTCAGCGTTTAAGTTCCCCAAGAAAGACTATCGTCTTTAAAATCTATACGATAACACAGAGGGCAGTGCCTTGCTATTTGAGGCTCCAGCTGGTTGCCTAAAGACCAAAACATTCCGGAGCAAATATTCGGAACTAGATGACGCATGTGTATGCTGCAGCAAACATTCGGAGACCACTCAGCACATCCTAATGGAATGCGAAGGGATTCACCTAGTGAGACCCGTAAGGAACGTACACCTTCCAGATTCCTTCCAGAACGTACACCGCTTGGATTTAAAGTGGACGCAAGCATAAACCAGTCAGCAGTCGAGATAAGCAAGATACGTTTCGAGTATTGGTGGAAAAAAACCCGGGAAGAGACTGATACGACCGGATCCATAACAGGCATAGGCAGCGGTAAGGTAGATAGAGAAGAGATGTATACAAGAATGCTAGAAGTAAAAGCAGTGATAGCACACCTGAGTAACTCAAGTAGGCGATTTGTCCCCGCCCCATTTCAAAGGGGATGCAAATAAATCATCATCAACAAGATGAGTGCTAATGTACAGGCTGCAGCAGAAATCCGGAGGCCATTCAGCACATCCTAATATAATGCGAAGAGATTCACGCAGTGAGACCCGTAAGTAAAATTTTGGGTTTTACTTGCCAAAACCACGATCTCATTATGAGTCACGCTGCAGTGGGGGACTCCGGAAAATATCGACTACCTGGGGTTCTTTAACGTGCACTAAATCTAAGTACACGGGTGTTTTAGCATTTCACCCCATCGAAATGCGGCCGCTGTGGCCAGGATTCGATCCCGCGACCTCGTGCTTAGCAGTCCAGAAACATAGCCATTAAGCCACCACGCCGGGTCGAGACCCGTAAATAACGTCCACCTTCCAGAAGCGCTTGGATTTTAAGTGGACAAAGCATCAACCGGTCAGCAGTCGAGATAAGCAAGAGATGTTTAGAGTATTGGTGGAAAAAAACTCGCGAAGAGACTGACACGACCGGATCCGTTACAGGTGGTACAAGGTAGATAGAGAAGTTTGAGGCAGAAAAAAAAGAAAAAGCTTAAGGAAATGTATTCAAAAATGCTAGCATGAAAAACATGTATAGCATACCTGAATAAATCAAGCAGGCTAGGTGACTATTTGTCACAGCCCCGTTTCAAAGGGGGTGCCAATAGATCATAATTATCATCAAGTCGCGCAATTGCCTTTCTGTTTTTTTTTTTTTTTTTTTTTTTTTTTTTTTTTTTTTTTGATGGGGGGAGGCATGGGCGCTCAGCAGGCCAGGGTAGGTAGTAATAAAAAATATTCCCTAGAGGAACCTCAGACTAGCCTCACCGTCAATAACAGAAAAAGGAGGAAAAACATAAAGAGAGCTCGCTGTGCAATAGGCTATACAGGGTGTTTCACCCTTCACCCTTGGGCCAAACTTTTAAAATATGCAAATTCCACGTAGCTAGACAGAATAAAGCTAATTTTGTTTGTCGTCGCTTAGAGAAACTCAGATTAGTTGTTGCATTTCGCCTAATTACATATTTAGTCTTCATTATTTAATCAACTTCTCAAATATTATAATTAGATGAAAAGTGTCAATGAGAATTGTAGAGCAACATGAAAAACTCCCTATACAGCTTTGTGTTGCTCAATACGTGCTACATAATTTTTTTTTTTTTCCGAGCGTGAAAGAAGCCCCGAATACACGCAAAATTGCTGTGCGACTGGCCGCTCGAGGCACTTTGCGTGCATTCGCGGGCTTGTTTCACACCCAGAAAAACACTTTTATGTGGCAGGTATTGAGCAACAGAAAGCTGTATCGGCAGTTTTTCATGTAGTTCTCCAACTTTCTCATTCACACTTTTATTCTAATTATAATAATTCAGAAGTTGCCTAATTAATTAAGACTAATTATCGAATTAGGTAGAATGCAAAAAAATATTTTGAGTATCTCCAAGCAACGGCAAACAACATTACCTTGCTTCTGTCCAGCTACGTGGCATATGCATATTTTTAAAGTTTTGCCCAAGTTACGTGAAACACAAGCAGAACTTTTTGTTGGGCTAGTTGGTGCATGTTACTAAATTATTTAAAGCGCCAAACAGACAACACAAGAAGAGACACGGACGAGCGCTTACTAACAACTGATGTTTTATTGAAAGAAACACACAATATATAGGCATATCTGGCGGCGTAACTCACACGTTGTCGAAATTCACATGGTAACCAGGCAAAATGGCGATAAATAGATTGTAAACGATGGTGAAACTCGAATAAAAGATGACATATGCGACAAAAACACGTGGTGTATAGAGCCACAAGACCATAAAAGATAATGGTTAAGCGATACACAAAACAGCGCAGTAACCCCCTTAGAAAGCTAACGATTAAGACTTTTTTTTTTTTCCCGCGCATGCAGGCGGCGCATCAACGTTCTTAGTTCTAACCAAGGGCTTCTAAAAATGACAGTTCACTTGTATACAATATTTTTGACGGTTCGCTGACGCACTCCAGGCCCTTCCTTTTAATGTGGAAGGCTTCCTTCAGCTCACGGGCAACGCTGTCTCGACTTCTCTCCAGGACAATGCTATCTCTTAGGCGAGGCTTGCACCCGCACTCTTTGCAATGGATGGCCAAATTGGATCCAGTCCCTTTCTCTAGTGAGCGTTCATGCTCTTTTAGTCGCTCATTTAAACATCGCCCCGTTTGTCCAATGTAAACCTTTTGGCATGAGAGTGGAATTTGATAAACCACCCCTTCCTTGCAACTGACAAGTGGATCGGTATGCTGGGTGCCGCAGGTCGTGCGTTTTGTATCTTGGTTGTTGACACGAGCGCACAATTTAGCAAGTTTATTCAAAGTCCCGGTAGTTTTTTCAGCCCCTTCAAAACTTGCTAAATTGTGCGCTCGTGTCAACAACCAAGATACAAAACGCACGACCTGCGGCACCCAGCATACCGATCCACTTGTCAGTTGCAAGGAAGGGGTGGTTTATCAAATTCCACTCTCATGCCAAAAGGTTTACATTGGACAAACGGGGCGATGTTTAAATGAGCGACTAAAAGAGCATGAACGCTCACTAGAGAAAGGGACTGGATCCAATTTGGCCATCCATTGCAAAGAGTGCGGGTGCAAGCCTCGCCTAAGAGATAGCATTGTCCTGGAGAGAAGTCGAGACAGCGTTGCCCGTGAGCTGAAGGAAGCCTTCCACATTAAAAGGAAGGGCCTGGAGTGCGTCAGCGAACCGTCAAAAATATTGTATACAAGTGAACTGTCATTTTTAGAAGCCCTTGGTTAGAACTAAGAACGTTGATGCGCCGCCTGCATGCGCGGGAAAAAAAAAAAAAAGTCTTAATCGTTAGCTTTCTAAGGGGGTTACTGCGCTGTTTTGTGTATCGCTTAACCATTATCTTTTATGGTCTTGTGGCTCTATACACCACGTGTTTTTGTCGCATATGTCATCTTTTATTCGAGTTTCACCATCGTTTACAATCTATTTATCGCCATTTTGCCTGGTTACCATGTGAATTTCGACAACGTGTGAGTTACGCCGCCAGATATGCCTATATATTGTGTGTTTCTTTCAATAAAACATCAGTTGTTAGTAAGCGCTCGTCCGTGTCTCTTCTTGTGTCGTCTGTTTGGCGCTTTAAATAATTTAGTTACGTGAAACACCCTGTATAAACATACAGTGCGGTAGAAAAAAAAAAGGAAATGTGGTTAGGAGATTGAAGAGGAGTTAAATAGAGAACAAATAGGTGTGTATGTGGGTACAGAAACACACCTTACAGACTTAGAAGAGCCACCAGTGACTGAGAATTATGTTTGGAAAGGGTGCAACGGCGATAAATCGGACAGAAATGGAAAGAGTCGGAATGCTCATACATCAGGAAACCAAATGAGAAAGAGTAAATTCAAAGCGTCAGGAGAATCGTTGGTTATCAGCCACAGTGAGCGGAAAGAAAACTTGGCTGGGCGTAAGTAACGTACTTGGACGGGAAAAAATTGCTAAGAGATGAATCAAGAGTTAAAGGAATGCCTAAGTGTGCATATTAAGGGTTTCAATGCAGAAATAGGTGACATGAATGCCCACATACAGGATTCAGATGGTTATACGGACAACAACGGGACTTTAATGCTAGACCTCTGTGAACAACGTACCCTCGTTATCGTGAATCCGGGGCCTAAATGCCATGGCCAGATCACATGGGGAGGCGGAAATAGACAATCGGTCATCGATTACTGTCTCATGACAGAAGGAATTTATGATAAGTTGAAAGAAATGGCGATTGACGAGGAAGGGTATAGCAGCATAGGGAGTGATCATAAACGCATCATTTTGAAAATGCGATATGTAGTTGGGAAAGAGAGCAAGGAACGAAGAATGACCAGTCCAAATTTGAACGATGAACAAATAGCAAATATAGCCACAAGAGGCCAGAAATAACTTGACAAATGGCCAAGCAAGGAGTGGGAATATGGTGAGCTTCTAAGTGTAATGGTGAGAGAAATGAGGAAAGAGAAGCAACATGCTTGTTGGAAAGGAAAAGGGAAGCCGAAAAGCTGGTGGAACCGGAAGATACGGGAGGCGATCGATGAACAAAAGAAAGAGCGTAAGTTTGGGCGAGTTGGTATTCCATGTCTTATACCTTTTAGCGCACGAAAAGGGACGAGACAAGATGTACGACGCGGAGAAAGCGCTAACTTCCAACAATCTTTATTCTACGAAGCACTTCACACATATATAGTCAACAGACAGCAGCGCACGCAAGCGCATATGTACTGGTTTTTTGAATACATGACGGCAACGTGACATGTGTAATGGAAAAGTTGAGATCGAAGATGGAAAAGGTAACATAAATAGCAAAAACATTTTTTTTTTTTTTGGGGGGGGGGGGGGGTTGTAGCTGCAAGATTAGGATGCAATCGTCATCACGCCACCCTCTGTACCTTGTTTAAAAAATCTAATTCTTTTTTTTTTTTTTGAAAGATCAATTGAAGGCGCGCTAACACAAGCATTCCCCAAACTAGCGATCTTCGCCGCTTCAATAATCTCACGTGTTGTTTGCATTGGGCTTCTTCCTATCACAGGGCACTGCTTATAAATGGGACTGCACCCATGCTTTCTGCAGTGAAAAGCCAGATGGCCCACTCCTCCAGTTCGCACGTTATTTGCGTGTTCACGCAGCCTATCATTTATGCACCTTCCCTTTTGGCCGATGTATTTTTGCCACACGACAAGGGTAGCTCATACACGATATTGTTCTCACAATGAACATGGCCTTCCTTGTGCTTTGTCTGGCAACGGAGCCAACGTTTCGACAAGTGGACTTTTCTTGTTAAGGCGATATGTGCTCTCCTCGGCACAGTATATGTAGGTAGGGTTCTTCTAAAAGGAGGAGAAGGTAAGGCGGGTGGAAGAGGTAACGAGCGAGAGTGTGTTAGCGGCGAGGGTGTAGAATTGAAAAGAAAGATAATGCACTACTGATAGTCGGTGGAGGAATTTGAGGCAGCGCCGTGTGTTAGCCGGTTGAGGTGCATTGTAGCACGGCCGCTCGATGAAACGCACGAGGTGCGGCCTGCCACGTCGCCCGAAACCGGTGTGAGGCGCCTAGTTCTCCGCGCCACCGCTGCGGCTCCCCTGCTCGGGGACACAGGCGCGCGCGGGTGGGAGCGTTCCTTTGGCTGGGTCCGCATACTCCATGCAGCGGCCGCGCTTACATTTGATTGACGCGAGAGTTGTGCTTTCTGTTTGCAAAAAAGGAAATCTCAATGCTGCCTGCAAGGATACCAATATACCAGGAAGTAGGTATTGGGCCGCTAATGGGCTCAAATAGGCGCCAACGACGCACCTTTGCCGCTGGTTTCGAGCCACACGACCATCGTTCAAGAGAACTGGCGTATTATTTATTGAGCGGCAGAACTGCTTATACAGCTGGTGCTTTTGTTGAGTGTGCCGATTTACTTGTCTCACTTGATGTGCTTGTTTGCTGGTTAAAAAATAATAATAATAAACGTAAAATGAAACTTCTTACAAATGCGTGCGTAATGGCATAGGTACGGATAACTATATTCTGCTAGATTTCTTTAGTTTCACTTTTCTGGGTGAATTGGGTAGGATGCAGTTTACAACGGATCGTACATTCAGCCACATTGACGATGTGTTTTAGCACCTTTATGTAAAGACGATGCAGTGAACAAAAAAGTTTTTCAGCATGAATGCTGCATCGAATGGCGAGAAAAAATATCGAGGGAGGCTGTGTCAAGTGTTTTCTTTATTTACAAGATGTGAAGTTAAGGAAAAGCGCCTTGTTCAGCAGCTTTAAAATCGTACTACCTTCCGTGACAGAGGCTTGTAGGCGAGTTTTAACCGTTCCACAGTTTCATTCAGGTCCCCGGCCCAGTTCGCCAGTAGCGGCCGTAACAATTTGCTTAGAAAAATCTTGCACACTTCCTCGGTGTGGCCTTGATCCTCCCTGTCGCACGTCAGTTCCCGAGATTTTACAAAATGTGGCAGGAGTGTTGAAACCAAGAGTCGGCAAAGCTTGCCACTTCGCCTGACCTCGGGGCACTTCATCACTTTTTTAACAAAGATGCAGGTCAGCTTGCAGAGACCAGTTATTTGCATTGTCGGGTATTTCAGCGCTCCGTGGTCAAGGTTTTTTACCAACCCGTAAACTTCTTCAGTTGGCTCGGTCACCTGCATTAAGGTTTTGCAAGACTCGCATGGTACCTGCAAAAACGCATAATTGACAGGTTTACATTACCAAAAATATAAATCGACGTGTCATAGACACATAAACAAATGACTTGAAACATTCATGACCGGGATCACTGAACTCTTCGAGGATTAAAAGCCAGCTAGAACTTTCTTAACATAAGATGAAATGCATTCGTACCTTCTCCTCGCATACACGTGCAAGATAACCAGCCAAGTAAATAAGTGGGGCGATCTCTAGGTCAGCTTCTGCTCCAGACCACAATTTTACGAAACCGAGCTCACTCGCAAGTTCCATGGTAGCAAAGTTGATGACATCTGGAAGGGGAGCAGTTTCGTCGCCCACGATGGCTTGTTTGAGTGCTGTTTTCATCTCAGAAGTGGTAGGTGCATTTGCACTCTGTGCCGCCTGCAGGATTCCAACCTGGAAACGTTAGATATGCATGAATGTATTTTGCATTGTTTTGTTTTTGTAAACAGTACCTTCAGAAGTTTCTCCGCCGTGAAGACTGCAGCTCTCGCATCGACTCTGTCATTTCCGCCGTTAAACTGCCTAAGGCTGCTGAACAGCGATTCCACAGGGTCGCTATTTAGGCCCCGTGTGAGGACGTAGCGGAAGCTGAAAAACAAGCAGTTTATTATGCACGAGTAAACAAACACACAGCTCAGTTAATTGCACAGCTGCGAAAATGCTTACTTGATATGATCAAGGAGGTACTCAGTCAGTGCTACTGTGACTCTCGCAATATTGTTTCATTATATTTCGGCTTCTTGCTGCAGTAATTGCATACTTGGTTTTTGATAAACAGAGCATTTTTATCCCCTTCATCTGCTGATTTCAGCAAGTCCACAAAGTCCTGGATTTCTTTGCTCTGATCATAGTCTTGAAGTCGCTGCCTCATTGCATCATGCTCTGCTTGCAGCTTCTGAAGCGCCTCTTGCTGGCGTTTAATTTTCATTTTGAGCCGGTGCTCTATCCTTTTGGCATCATCCAACACGTTCACGAGGTTCAGCGTTGTTTCACATGCTTTATCGACAAGCAAAACACTTTCGGAGCACTTTTCTGTTGACGACTCGATGACAAGGTGTTGTTGGTCATCGCCGTCAGAAGAAAAAGAGGTAGATGCACTTACTATTGTATCCTGCTCCAATTTCTTACGATGAGCCACTGCTTCTTCCTGTGCATCAAAAACATGGCCACAACCGCTTCGACGCCGCTTCCGCCCTTGTTTTTGTCCATTTTCTTTCCGCATGTACTCCGGATAGTTTGGAAAAACAGTGGGAACAGCTGTTGGAAGCAAGAATTTTAGCTTCGTTGACTTCTTATAGTCACCGTCGGTGAAGTGAAGCGCACACACCAAAGACCGGTCACTCGGCTCCCAAATGCTTCCTTTGCCACTTGTTCCCTGTCGCGAAATGTTTTTAATCCATGCTTTACGGCGTTCTACGTCGCACGGAAACTCATGGTACCGGATTAAAGGATATTTTCTTGCGTTAGTAGTACACAGCGGCACGCAACAGTTGCGCGGCATAGCGCGACATGCAACACGACAAGGACCTAGACACTTGTGTACTACCACGTGGGCGGACAAAAGGCGTGCAAGCGAGACGAGAAATCACTCCGACGCACACAGAAAACTCTTTCCACACTGATTCCCGGCGCCTACCCGAACGGGGAGCTGGCCCGTAGCAGTGGCGCCACCCCCTAAAAGAGCGGCGGCAACTGTCAACTTTCGCTTCACAGCTCCGCCCATACTTCGCCGCGCGACGTGGCAGGCCGCACCTCGTGCGTTTCATCGAGCGGCCGTGATTGTAGGTTCCTCTTTTCGTGGAAGGGGCCTGGACGACGAGGGGGGGGGGGGGGGGGGGGGGCGGTATCTTCTCCGCTGAAGGTCAGTGAACTATCGTGTCTGGCAGCAAGAATAAAATTAGCGGCAGAAAAATTGTGCTTGTGCAAAAAAAAAAAAAAAAAAAAAAAAAAACGGGCGGGGGGGATATACAAATAAAAGAAGGAAAGGAGTGAGTGAAAGCAAAGGGAGGTTGGAATATTATTGACCATCGAATAACTCAACAAAAAACTAAGCAACTCAATGAAAAATGTGGTTGATCCCTCTTATATAGGAATCGGTATAGAACACGAAAGTGAAACGTGTCTTCACAGAAGTAGTGTAATGTTTATTGCACATTGATATATAATGTCTATTGGTGTTTTGTGGCTAAAGCGCCCTTAGGCGTTGATGCACCCACGCTGACGCCTGGTGGCACGTCTCCTCCATCACGACTACCAACGTCGATGACCATGAGCAACCGTCGTGCATATGGAAGCTGCACTACGCTGCACACGCTAGCACAACGCGAAAGACGAAGCACGTAACTGACACACTAATACAACGCGCAAGACAAAGCACGTAACTGAATCGTCACCGAGTCAAATCAGCGCGTACAGCGCGTCGTAATTGCAGCCTCCGCGATCAACTTCAGAAACATTTTCAGAGCTAATTGCGGAGGCCACGCTCCGCTGTGCTGAGTACGGTGAACGCCACCTAGGTGGCGTTGGTAGTGCTTCTTGATGCCAGCGTCCCTTCGAATGCTGGCATCGAGGCGTCGTAGTGCTGAGACCACCGAAGCGTTCACTGTCGGTGCGCGTTAGTGTCATAATGCAGTACTTCTCTTTTCTGCTCGTAGGCGGCGGTACCGCCCCGAGCAAGAGCGCGGGTACACGAAGGAGTGTTAGATATATAAGGCGCGTCTGTGTAGCTCTCTGCAAATGTGTTTGTGGCGCAATGGGTTAAACGCTCGGCGATCTATCGTCGCGGACCGAGAGGTCGTGGGTTCGATATCCAAATTTTGCATGTTTGTGGAACTTTTTCTTCTGGTTTCTTTCTTTGTATTATGTTCGTGTACATTATAAGAACGTCACATCCGTGACGGAAATACGTCAGTGAAGTCTTGGTGGACCCCAGCATAAAACACTTTCGTGTTAAAAGAACTAAGTGCTGTGGCCTATGCTTTGAAGTTTAGCATAGCGAATTGATTCTAAAGATCCCTTTGAAACGTTTACGCCTATTGGTTGCAACGTCTTGAACTTGTGGATGAGGTACGATTCTCTATATTTTCTGTATCGCGCAGAACGAAAATTTGACTGTAGTATGTAGAGTTTAAGTTCATCAAAGTTATGACCTGATTGGTTGAAATGCTTGGCGACGGCTTTGGGAAGCTTTTTAGCTGTGTCCGCGCGATGTCCGTTTAGCCTGATGTTCATTGATTGTCCCGTTTCACCGATATATTGCCTCTTACAGAAGGAACACTCAAGCAAATAAATTATATCGGAGCTAGTGCAAGTAAAGCTAGTATCCACTTCGTATGTTTAGCCATTTGCGGTAATTTTAATTTTAAGGTCACTTTGAAGGTGCCTGCAGGTTTTGCACCTGGGGCGAGAACATGCTTTTACAACGGGGGAATGGTGTTGGCTGACTTTTGCATACACCAACATGACTTTAATGTTTCTGCTGCGGCGATAGGTAGCCCTTGGTACATCCGGGAAGGCTTTTTCTCAGACGCTCGTTACTTGATAATATTGGGTGGCATTTTCGTAGGATGTTGCTTATGTTTGGCAGGGCATTAGAATATTTTGTTAGAAAGGCTGGTGGTCCGTCAGGTTCTGGTGTAGGTTGTTTCTTAGCTAATGCCGACTGCATCTCTAATCTTGACGCAACGTCATAAGCCTGGTCGAGAGGAACTTGTGGATGGTTCCGTTCTGCTAGCGTTACTTTAAGGTCATTTAAGTGGTGGATATAATCGTTGTCTTCGCTACAGATTCTTCTTATTCGTTTCGCTTGTCCGACAAAAATTCCTCGCTTGCAGTGTCGCGGGTGATGACTGGTGTAGTCTAAATACTGCTGGCTATCCGTAGGCTTCCAGTAAAGTGTTGTTCTCAGTTTTCCATTTTCTACGATATGTACACCGTCGTGTCGAGGAAGCTGATCTGACTAGGAGAGTGGTGAGCAGTAAACTTAATACTCGGGTGAAAGCGGTTGAAGTCGCTAATTAGGTCGGTTAGCGCGTTTGTGCCGTGTTCCCACATTATGAATCATGTCGTCAATGTAACGCAAGTAGGTGTGGGGTTTTAAAGGGTATGATGTTATCAGGTTTGCTTCGAGCTGTCCCATGAAAATGCTGGCATACGTGGGAGCGATAGGTGTTCCCATCTTGTGCCGAAAGTTTGCAGGTAGCGAATAGAATCAAATTCGAGTAGTTGAGCGTGAGAACTAACTCGAGAAGTGATAGGTAAACTTCAAGAGCGTGCGCTTGAGGATTGACTGCGAGGGACTTCGACATGGCTTCAATTCCTTCCCTCATGGGTATTTTAGTGTAAAGAGCATTAACATTTAAAGTTACTAGAATAGCGCGGTCAGAGAGGATTTGGTTAGTCTTAATCGAGTGGATAATTCGAAGGAAGTGGGGCGTATCTTAAACAAAATATGGTAGGGTGGTTGGGATGTTTGACAGATGGTGATTTAAGAATTTAGATAGTGACTCGCTAGGTGTGTTGTTATTTGGCGCTATAGGCCTGCCTGGGATTTCTGCTGTAAGTATTTCTTCTACGGGAACCTAATGTATTTTATGAAGAAGGTAAAAGCGGCCGGCTTCTTTGTTATTGGGCATCATGAAGAGATATTCAGACTGGGTGATTAGTTCCTGGGACAGCAGCTGCGCTATGGTACTTTGCACAAGGTTGCTGTAAACTTAAGTTGGGTTAGAGTCGAGTTTTGTGTAATAGGCGTGGTTGCTCAGTTGTTTGAAGGCCTCATTTTTGTACTTTTCTATGGGCCAGATTACGATACTGCCGCCTTTATCTGCTAGTTTTATTACAATATCCTTTCTTTCCGCGAGTTCTTTAAGAATTTTGTGTTCAGCGGGAGACAAATTTTCGCGCTTGCGGCAATGCCGCGTTGACTCTAGAATTTCCTTTGAGATTAGTTTTATGTATAGATCAAGGTCTGGCCACTGTGTGGCTTCCGGTGTCCACGTGCTAGGTGGTCTCAGAGAGTCTTTATCATGTTTTCCTAAAAAAAAAAAAAAAAAAAATCCTTGATGCGCATGCGTCTTGGGTCAATATCTTTGTGGAGTTCATGCTCATTCACTGCGTTTTTCGTGGGACAAAACGTTTGACGACGTTTGAGGAGATCAGCTTCATCGGGATTTAAACTCTGTGATATGTCTACTAGAGCACTGCACGGGCTCGGGCTTACCCGAAAGCCCGGGCCCGGCCCGGCCCGTGGGCTGGGTCGGGCCGGGTAAGGTAGTTTTTTCACGGGCTCGGGCTGGGCTCGGGCACGGCATGTGCTTTTTGACCCGGGCCGGGCACGGGTATTTTGACGCGGGCCCGGGCCGGGCTCGGACTTTCTAGTGATGTGCATGTAAGGTGCAGCGAGTTATCCTCGCGCGTCTCGACTCTGAAAAAGCTGTTGCCCCGGCGCAGCTGGAAGCTAGCAGTGCTACTCCTGTGTACTTCTCTTTTCTTCTTCCGTCGTATTTTTTGCTGTTTGAACAGAATGTAAAAGTCCAGAAAGACCGAAGTCACCTCAACCCAAAGGATGCCTTTGTATTCCTTACCTAAATCAATGTAATTAATGCTTTCAGCGCGATGTAAGCGCTTTAGCGACTTGCTGATTCTTCAAAAGCGAATTGGTAAAACAATGACTGGTTAGATAAGATAATTCGTCACGCGGCTGAAGTATGGCACTGCGTCCATCCATGATTGCACGCATATTCTCAACCGGCCGCCTAGCAGCAGCGCATTAAGGCCGTTTCACATGGTGCGATTTTGCAGTGCGATTTCCGTCGCATGCGACGAAAATCGCAGGGCCGATTCTATGATTTTCGGCTGCGACCAACCGGTTGGTCGCAGCGTCGCAACGTCGCAGCAATCGCTGCGATTTTCCGTCGAAATTGCGCCGAGAGCTATTTCGCGGTCTCTTTTGGAAAATGGCGGCGGTCGCTCAACGCAACGTTTATAGATACTTTTTTGTCTATTAATGTTGGCTCAACAAGCCTCGAACAGTGCAACTAATTGAGTGGAACCTTGTATTACGCAATCGGTACGTAACATCAGCACCGACACGCGAACAGTGCAGATAAAAACTAGTAGGTCAGATTCGGTTCTGTGATTTCTATGCGTTTGTTGACATGCTATCTTGCTAATCTGGCGACGCTGTTTTTTAGGTTGGCTTCGGGTGCTGATAGTACGTACTTTTGCGTGATTTTCCGTTATTCGCACGCGCTGCGAGTTGGTAAATACTACGAGGTGTCCCTCACGGGAAGGCATGGCCTCCGGATGTCGTCCCAATTTTCTGGTTCTGGAGACAACTCGCGATATACGAAAACGCCACAGTTTTATCGCGGTATGCTTTTACGGACGGAACAATTTAAAGAATATGCAACTAGGGACAAATGCTATGGTCAATAGGTCACGCTATACGCGCGACCATTTAGTTGCAGTCGGTTGGTTAGGGCTTCCAATGAATTATCTCATTTCAAGGTTCTGTTACTTCCACAGCGAGACGCAAAGCGAACGTGCAAACTGGATATCGTAATGAATGTTCTACAATAGCATATTTAACGCTTTGACTGGGAATAAACAGTATTGCCAATATGTTTTCGAAGCAATATTTAAACAGTTTTTTTTTCTCATTTTTCTGATGCATCATTTTTCTCCTGAAAAAAAAAAACCAATAAACCTTCAATGTGTTGCAGACCTTGTATCCTTACTGCATCTGTATTAACCCTCACATTAAAAGGTAATTGCACATTTTGCTTACTTCAGTGCATCGAATTACTTTTGTTTATGCTGGTTGTAAGATATTGCAGTACTCTAAAAAACTACTTAGCCATAAACATCCTTGCCTTTTCTTGCTTCTCTGTCTCTACTTCCTGTAAAACACATGCAATAATGCGAAAAGCAGGCAGACATCTGCTTTTTATAAGTCGTAGATAACACATTAAACAAAAGCAGATCAAAATTGCGCAGTGAAGTCAGCCGGTTGCATTCCATCGTGTGAATGATAGTATCTTTTCAAGTGTGGGTGGGTCTTGCATGTCCACAGCTCATAAAGTGTGCAGACTCATCACGAGGCGTAGGTATTGCCCATCAAGATGGAGGCAATGTTGCTAATCAGTCTGCACTTACATGTATTACTGCATAAACTCGTATAACCATATCCCATCATTACTCAGTCGAGCTTGCTCAGAGTCATATTCAGTAGCGCACCCAGGATCTCTGCCAGGGGGGGGGGGGGGGGTTGACAGTTTGCCAATACCATCTAAACAGCACTAATTTCGATTTATTCACGGGAAATTGTCAAAAAATGCGCTTTTTGCGAGTGTGCAGACGATTGCGCGTATTACAACTTAGTTGCAGTACTCAAATGCGTAAGGAAAGAAAAGGGGTTAAACAAAAGGGGGGGGGGGGTTAAGTCGGCCTCAGGGGGGGGGTTACAACCCTCGAATTCCCCCCCCCCCCCCGTCGGTGCGCCACTGGTCATATTCACCAAAATTCTACTTATCCGACCTTGCTCTGACTCATATTCACCAAAATTATACTCGGCCGAGTTTGATCTGACTAATATTCACAACGATTCTACTCAGGCAAGCTTGCACCGAGTCATATTCACCAAATATCTACTTAGCCAAGCTTGCACTGACTTATATTCATCAAAATTCTACTCAGGTGAGCTTGCACTGAGTCATATTCACCAAAAATCTACTTGCCGAGCTTGCTTTGACTCATATTCACTAAAATTATACTCAGATGAGCTTTCCCTGACTACCACATGACACTATTCACTAAAAGTTTACTCAACCGAGCTTGCTCTTGCTCGTATTCACCAAACTTCTACTCAGTCAGGCTCAAACGAACTCAGACTCATGTTTAGTTCGAAGTCTTAGTGAGCCGACGTTTGAGTGAGTTCACCGTGCTATGTACACATGACATTATGTGACCTGTGCGGTGAATAAGCAAACATTGCCTATGAGTACGTGTTGCATCGGTTGAAATAAGGACAACTGTACACACGGCAGTTACTTTTCTAGAGTTTAACTGACCGTTGCGTGAAAGCTTCGCCTCATGTTGATTCAAGTAAGTTTATTGGATCTGCATCATATTTTTTGCCAATCCTGCTGGCTGTCCTGGCCATTACTGGGTGGCCACATTTTGTACATTTCAACACAAAGTTGAATAAATGACTGTGGTGCAATATATTAAAAAAGATGCTTGCATCACTGCACGTATAACAATCAGAACATGATACAAACACAGGCACATAAGATGTACACAAATGACAAATACATAAACAGATGGAATCATCTAGCCACCACCTATTGAAAAATAAAAGAAAAAACACAGGACTACGTATCACCATTCCCCTTGCCAGGTACATGGGCTATAGGAGAAACACACGTGCAACCTAGCAGTTACCTCGAGGTAGCAGCTATGGCCGCTTTTGCATTCGCAGCTGGCCACTCAACCACTCAAGTGTGTTCAGTGTGCACTTAGCCACACTTTTTATTGTCTATATCTCAAAACTTTAATGTGGCTCCTCAAAATTTTGAGAATGTTTGGATTCTGAGGCTTGCAAAGGTTAATATTTTTATTTCGTTGTCGTTCAAGGTGAAGGCTCATACAAAATATTAGAGATATTGTCAGTGCCCCTCACTTTCTCTCAGAACATAAGTATTCTGTTATTGAGATTCTAGCAGCTTTTCAACAGCAAGAAAGGGAATCAGCTTCCCCTGTTTTCAGCATTGGGTTAATGCAGGCAATTCAGGGAGGCATAAAGTTTTGCTAATACAATCGGTTCGGGAATACCTGATTAGACTTTACCTTGACGCTTTCCTTGCACTTTCTTATTTTGGTCAAATAACCTAGTTTGAAATGGCTCCAGTTAGCATGCTCTAACATTGGTCTAATATAGGTTAAGTACATGACACGCTTAACAGACAGGGATGCTGGCTTTCATTTCCAGGAAAGGAACCATAGTGCCTGCTCCAGTTGCGTATGTTTTGGTTATCTGGGGTTTTCAGCCTCTTTTAAGATATGGTGCCCAAGCAGGTAGATGCACACGTATGCTATTAGCGGATAGTTTCGATAGCTTCCTACTTTATACTTGCCACTATGAATACAAAATTTTAGCGTTCGATTTTGTCATGAAACAAACAAACGTACTCCTAACAAGGTATTTTAATGTTAGCCGTGGGGCTACGCGGCTGCGCTACGTACTGCAGCATATTAACTTAAGCTTCTTGATACAGATTCACAGCACACTAACAGCGCGAGAAACAGGACGAGAAAATAGACGACGCCCATGTCTGTCAGAATAATACGATACTACGTACACAAGTGACTGCAGCTCCTAAAAAAAATGTGGTGTCGGCTTTTACGCCTGTCGAAATATTCAGAGAGCACTTGTATGAATAATTACAGCACATGCGCCGAGACGGACGAACCAGGCTGGCGCTAAGAGTTCACAACACAAATTCCCTTGCATGTTCAGTAATTACACACAGATCATTTGCGGCTTTCTTCAGGGGCAGACGTGAGTTTTTGGGGTGATGCTTGTTGCTAAGTTTGGTGCAAGAATATTGCTTGGAGCAGGAACCGCTTGTGCGCAATTTCGAGCAATATACACACATCCTTTCTTCAGAAGCTGACGTTAAGCACGAGTAGCGCGAGGGTCTCTGCGTTGACATCACGACTTCGCTGCAGCCGAATTCCGAATGCTGCATATGCGATGACAACAGCTATATGGGCTTGTTGACAGGTTCTCTTGTAATTTGTTGTATCGCAGGAAGAACGACCACGGGCATAAAAGACACACGAGACAGCACACAACGCTGAACGACCACCTGCGAATAGAGTGACCTAGAATATGGGAGAGTGTCCAAAGCGCCGGCTCCGGCGAGGGCCTTTTTCTGGGCCGTGACTGCTACGACCCGGTCGCAGCAAACAAAAGGTGCCCAAAACGTTTGCTGCAACCCATGACGTCACGTCCGCTATAACCCATGATGTCACGTCCGTTTATTTTCATGGCGGCTGTTTTTCGGGGCCGGTCGCGTTGTCAAGCGGTCTGTATTCCGTGCCTTCTTACAGAGTAAGTAATCCATTTTACCACTTTATATGCATGTAATAAAAGGTTGAGGCTGTCAGCTGCTTGATGTGTTGCCGTTAGTTATCTTGCGCGCATATTTTGCCTCGTGTCCGCGTCAAATTGCAGCCGGCCCGTGGAATGAGCCGTGGCATCCCATATAAAGCTATAAAGCTGATCCTCCGTCAGGATCGTTAGTACGTGTACAGAACCATCCAGTAGTGTGGTTCAGTGAATGATGCGTGAAAAAACGAGGACGCAAGAAAATCCTGCCATGGTGAGCTGTTCCGCCAGATCGTGTTGAATCGCGTTTTTGCGCGAGATGGTCGAACAGCTTTGCTACTGCTTTTCTACAGCTTTGCTGCATTTCATTTAATCATCACCTGCATTCTTTTTAATAAGACAAATGGCATTACTGCGCGAAAGAGCGTCTCGGAAGTTTCCCAACAACAGCCAATGCCGCCGCACGCTTACCAGCTACACGCTGTCCTGATGCAGTTGGAACGATTATGACGCAGTATCAGCCTGCTACTGCGGGCTGCAGGATCACGATGACAATACAATTAAAATAACTAAAGAAATTAATGCAGTAAGTGTGGTGTTCAAACGTTGCCAAGCGTGATAAGCGGACCTGCCTCGTAAGATGCGTTGAATGAATCGGCTTCCTAGTCAGCTTCGCCGCAGTAGATTTGTGTTACGCGGTGAAGCTTACCCAAAAATTATTGCAGTGAAGCATACCAAAAGTGAAAAGGGGCCGCTATCACGGGACATGTATATGTTCCTTAACTATGTACGCGCGCACTCGCCTTCGCCCATCACATTACGCGCGCCCAGGAGCGTAATAAGTGTATTGGCAGGTGTACTCACATATATGAAAACTGCCAAGAAAAGCTGGTTAAGGCAAGCTCTCTTGTCGAAACGTTTGCACCAGCCTGTTCGACCACTGTTATATCACCGCAGTTTGTGTATTGCGGTGAAGCATACCGATAGTGGGTAGGGGTCACGCGAATCGGGAGTGTAGGGTTTCAGCCAGCGACGAACCCTACCAGTCTCAACGTTCTAGTCTCAACAAAGCTCATTTTTGCGCCAGGATGACGTTTCAACAACTTTTGTTGGCTGTTGGTGATGACACAACTCTTTTACAGATAACATTCTCTAAGCCTTTTGAAATGACAGGAAGCACTGACACCGGCCGATAATTGTCATTTCTGTCCCCTGATTTAAACAGTGCAGTCAGCTTCGCCTGTTGCATTTTTGTAGGGTAAACGCCAGTAGACAAGCAAACATTGAATACGTGGGTGAAAACAGGCACTTTGCTTTGTTGTGTACCTGTCATACTGCTATTAAATTTTCCTTTCCTTTTAAAGTGCTTACGTACATCACATCGCAAGGAGTCACTGTGTAATTAGTGACCTTGTCATGTTAAAAAACCAGGCTCTACTCAAGAGAGGTTGGGGTTAAGTACCTGTGAAATTTTTTTAGTGGGGTAGTTTTCTGAGAAGAAATCAGATGCCAGAAACAGACCTGTGGTATCCTGGGTTTGAGTATTTAACAGTGGAAAGGATACAAAATACATTATATTTCATGTCTGAAACCAACAAGTAAGTGAAATATGTAAATATATTAAATAGCGTCCATGGAGCAACTGCAAACTGTGCACACCTAGACCCAAAACGCTTCTCTTGCTCCAGTCCATGCAGGCTGTCAGCTGCTTTGTTGAAGCCTCTAGTACATTCTCAGTGGTGCAGTAATTTTTGTCTGCATTTTGCTCAAGTGTGCCCTAGACAAAATTGAGTCATTTGCAGTTGCAACTGGACTGCAGCCTCAGCTTGGGAGACCAGTGGTAGGGCACATTTTGTAAAACTAAGCTACACATAGCATTACCAGTTTGAGCAGAGACCTGTTTATATATGTGTCGTCTTTAGCATCTAGATTTTTTACCATGAATTCAGAAAAATCTCCAGCACATCGAGTCCCTAGATTTGAAATGCTGTATAAGTTGTCTTCTTGTTCATTGCGGTTGCGCTTAACTTCTGTCCAAATAGGAGAGCACTTCTGCATAGCACATCAAGGACCATTCTTATTAACATGCCTTCCTTTTATTTATCTTACCTACAATCAAGAGCACACGTATATAGCACATGAATGTGCCGTGCTTGAACTTGACTTACATTGCCATGTTTAGTAGCACAGTGCTCATAGTTGGTGTTTGTTCATTCAAGCTAAGCATTACTACAACCTTTAACTGTAGGTATTTTATGGTGTGAGAGCACAGAAATGGATATGCAAAGACAGTTGGGCACGTTAAGACATCTTTTTGTGTGTGAAAAGGTGAAAGATACACAAAGTGGGATAGAACACGTGCACTTTCATCTTTTCTCACAACAACAACAAAAAAAAAAAACGTCGGAGGAATAAGGTTCCTTCACTGTGCCATAGAAACTATATGTTTGCTCTCAAATGTAATTCTGATTCGTTGGATTTGTTCTTGTGCTGTTTTTCTTGAGTGTGCTTTACTTTTTACACGTCAACGTTTCAAACTCGTTTTTATTTTTGACAGACTGAACGTCCCACGTCTTGGTTTGACTTCCTGGTACAGGATACTTGCAGTTGGCATGGAGTGGTGAAGCAGCATGGTGTACTTTTATTAAAAGCACAGATTTCACCAGTATAGAAGCAGTTCATCAAAAAAAAGAACATGTGTGCTGAAAATAAAGTGTTCCTACCCAGATTCCTCAGTGTCTAATTATGCTTGTATCCCTGTGTTCTCTTCAGCAAAACCACTTATATGGGGAATTGATTGTGATAAGTGCTTGTGAGAGTTTTCAGGAAGATCTTTGGACCCTTTTTACTGGTGCACAGGTAAAATGTGCACATGCTGTAGAATTGAAACACCAGGTGGGGTAGCAAACACCAATGCTTGATGTGGCATTTGCCGGGCTTGTGTGTCGGCACATTTTCCATACAACAATATACTCTAGGACAGCATGCTAGCACTACAAAGCACCCATCTTTTATGTTAGGTATAAATTACTGCAAGCTCTTTAAAGATGGTCACAAGAGAAATGCTGGCTTTAATTCAAAACTAAAGGTGAAGGAAGCTATGCAAATGTATTGAGAAATTATGCAATCTGTGCCGTTTACTCAGTTCAGGTAACGTCCAAACGTGCCATAAGGCCTTGATAGCTGAAAACTGAGTAACAACTGGTAATGCAATTAAAGAATCTTGTTACACCTCTAAAAATGAGGCAGTGAAATGAAATTGGTGTCACAATTCCTTTTTGTTAGGACTTCGTTTGGGTTTAATATACTGATTGTAACAACACAAACTGGAGGGGGTGATGCACATTAGAGAAATGCTAGTCTATTTTTATATTCCACCTTCTCTACATTCAAAGTGCAGTAAAGTTACCATGGAAAGCTACAGTGAAGCCATTGGTTGAGTCTGTATGGTGGCAATCACCAACCTAACTGCTTGGGTTTATAGTGCCTTACTTGTACATACCTATTTAAGCGTTGAGCTATTTGAACATTGATTAAGGTAACCAACATATGAACAAGTAGTTTACTGAGTAAATTACATGGGGAAGGGCAGAAAGATAGGACTGAGCACAGGGGGTGTATTCTGCAAGTGTCAACCAAATGGACATAACCATTTCAACTGCTGCTTAAGTTCTGATTGGCTGGGCTGGGGCACACGTGAGAGGGAGACAGGTGCCCCAGTCAATCAACGTTTCAGCAACAGATGAAATGGATGTGTCCACTAGATGAATACTTTCAGAACACCCCCCCCCCCCCCCCCCCCCCCCCGCAGTTCTGTCTGTGACCAACATGCCTGGTATGGCACCCTTGCTTTCAATATCCGTCTTTATCAGCAAAAGTGGGAAAGAGCCACGTTTGTGCATGAAACGTTTTCCTGAGGTTGTCTGCCTTGAAGCCCATGGTGGTAATCACAGGAAACAAGGCGGATCCAGAGTAGCACCAAAGGAGAAGCCTTTATCAAGACAAATATGGAGGGGGGTTACTGCATGCTCAAATTTGTGAGCTCACAAGTTGGCCAAGGCCGCGTCGTGTCGGTAGTTGATGTAGACTACATGAGAGATGCGATAAATGAGAGAGATAAATGAGATGCGAAAGGCAGGGAGGTTAACCGGAAGGTAACTATCCATTAACATGGTTAATGAATAACCACATAGGCTAAAATTATTTAGGTACTGTTTATGAGGACTACATATTTGCTGGAAATCTCTGAAAATAATCGTGCAAGCGCAGAATAACACCCTCCACTAGTGGTGACGTCCTTGAAGGAATGAATATGTATCAGTTGTACCTGTGTGGTGAATAAAGTTACATAAAAAAAACTTGGCAAGAGAAACTAAATTCAGAGTAGTACTCCAAATACATTGCCTCTTCTTTAGGACTAGATGAATACAATTAATTATAATAATCAATTGAAAATCGAATGCCAACCACAAAAAAAAATGTTATAAATGTTTTAGCTCCTACCTGAGAGCCATGATTGTGAACAAAGCTCCAGTTGAAGCATCTCTGATTTTTCATTTTCATGATTTCTGTTTAAACTACTTACCATGCCTCTTTCGACCAGACCAGACGAGCTTTCGTCAAACTCTTCACTACTTCAATGCAAATAATTAGAGGTTGGCAAATGTAAATTTTTTCTAATGGGAATAGTAAGTGTCGAATAGTCGAATACAGATGAATACATTTACAGCAGGCTTATTTATCTTGATATAATTAAGCACCGTGCTTGTACTGACTACAAAAAAAAAAGAAAAATACTGCTAACTATCAGGGAAGATTAGGATTACTTTTAAACACAAGTTCACTAATTGTGATTTAAAAAACTGCACAAACACCTCTCAAAATCTTTAGAGCCTGGTGGAAAACAAGAGTTCTAAGAATAAATAGCTGCTGTATGACTAGCTGTAAAAAAGTACTAAATAAATGGTTGTGGCAGAAAAAAAAAACGGAAGACAAAAGCTGCTGAAGGACTATTTTGCTGTAAAGACATGTAAAAGGACAGGTTGCAAGAAAAAAATGACTGGTTATAAAAAATTTACATGCTCAGACTGTGAATAAAAATAAATAATAGGCTATAATCAAAAATCAGGAGTTGTCATGTAGCCTTCCATCATGAAACCAAAAACACAGTTTGCATTACCAATTTTGTTTCTGCATTGCTTCGAAAACTTTTGTTGTTTCACTTGTGATAATTTGGGATACTTTGTTAGCAGATGGTGAACAGTAAAAACTTTAACAGTCGGTTACTGCGAAGTATTTGGCTAGTTTTATTTAATCAAAAATGCTGAATAGTTGATTATTTTAGAATACGAATAGTTAGCATGTAACGTTCGATTCATATCCAAAACTTCAAATATTCTTCCACCCCTACAAATAAAACTTCCCTTACCAGTGTTCATGCCAATTACCCCCCCCCCCCTCCCCCCTCCTTAATATGTACTCGGCATCCACCTCTACAATCCTGAGGCATACTGACATTATGCCGTGTGGCAACCCAAGCAAATAAAAAAAATAAATCCTGAGGCATGATTAGATTTGCATTGTGTGGTAAGTACCAGTCTGCAATAGTTTGGATCTGTCGGCTGTGCTGAGTAATTGTACATCACATACTTGTAACAGTCAAGTAGTGCTTCTCAAGAATCGTGTTCGAACTGCACACACTAAAACATAAGCTGGGATATTCAAAAGACAAGTACGTGTTTTGCTTGCCAATCAACGTTTAGTGTGCTCATTTATGTTAGGTGTGCTGTTAAACGAATATTGTAATTTGCTAATGCAAAGAAAAAACAAGCCAGTATCTCTTGCTTTATAAATATATGCACTGAACCAAGAAAGTAATTAACGAAGAAGAACATCAGAAATAAACACAAATATGTGTGCACTTACCGGCATAAAATAATTCTCAATGCAATATTTCATTGAGGCATGCAACTTGAATTAAAGCCAGGTCACAGGCTTTCCAAAGCATTCCCTAACTTGTATGTGTTGCTCAGCAACATTCAAGAAGCTTTCACCAGGTTGATTTTTCTTTTGAATAACTTAATAGTAAATGAAAGGGAAGCCATGAGGGTAAGTCATAGAGAAGATGGATACCTAGGTTCAATGATAAACTAAAACGCCAAAATGGAACTATTAGGCAGTCCAGAGGATCAGCAAAACTGGCATAGATTGGAAAAACTGGAAAGATGCATCATGGTGTATATTTATGTTATACAGGTCCCAGTCAAGTTGAAAGATTTTTACTTTCTAATAAACTTATACGACAATACATGGCCAGCAATACTGTATAGGGAACTGAAACAATTTTAATAAAGTCATCTAGAAGTCAGGACAGAGAAGGGACTGAAGTGAGGATGCTAAAGTGGATGAAGTGGAAGCAGAATGTGAAGATACGTCTTAAAGAATGACATCCAACACACGCATAAAGGTGGCAAAGATTGGACTCAATGTTCAAGAAGAAGTTGAATATGACAATTTATTAGAATACATACATGAGAGGGCAGCAGCAATACAGCCGAGATAACTGTCATGCAAGAGGAAAGGATGCTAGTCTAAACATTAACAGTTGATCAGAAAATGATTAAGCATGGGCGCAGGCTTATATAGAATTCCGTATGGTATGCACGATGTAAGAGTTGAATCTCATATAGAACCGTGGCCTTACACGCCTCAAATATAAAATGATGTGGGCTAAGATGAGTGTATAATCAAGGATAGCATCAAGAGGGGGCCTCCTCCAAAAAAGAGAACAAGAGGGAGAGAGATTTTCGACGTAACAGATACAAGTCATACGTATCACAATTAACTCCAACATGTCTCGGGGAAGACACAAACTGAATCTGCCAATGGTGTAGGCAAAATGGTGTGTGTGTGTATATATATATATACACACATATATATACACACACATACGTACAGGCGCGGTCATTGCTAGCGGGAACACGGGAGCCCGTGGCCTCCTCCATTGAGAGCCCCACCACCGGCGCCTCACAGAAACTGCCGGCGCAGGCGCAATCATAGCGATTGGCGAAAAGCCTGGTAAGTTGTGTGGTAGGGCGAGTCGTCTGTCAAGACTACGCGAGGCGCAGGTGGTGGCGCTCCGCGGAGCGATGCCACAGGCTTCCGTGTTCCCGCTAGCAGTGACCGCGCCTGTACATACATACATGCATACATACATACATATATTCCGGTGTGATAGGCGTAAAGTACTATATTTTTTTCATACTGTGTTACCCTTTGAACTTGGGCCATTGCTGTTTTAATATAGCAGTTGCCAACTGGCAGATAAAACGTAAATCTGTGCAACTAAGTCTACGACTGGAATATAATAATATAGCCATTTGCTGCTTGTAAGTAACAACCACCTCTTTCTTTTTGCACACAAATAGTATGCTGATATTCCCGAAAGAGCATCATACAGTAGCTTATTTGTGTTTGTTAAATAGGGTACAAAAATGCTTTACTCAAATCTGCATACTATATTTGTTTGTATGATTGATTAGTTGGTGAACTTGTCGATGAGGACTTTATATTTACTGTTGCAGCAAGATACTGGCAATGTTACATGACTGAAATGTTGCGATCTCACTCAGTATGTACATGGCCCATTCATACTTGACTGACGGCGCACTGTCAATAAATGTGTCGAAGTCAGATAATTTTATTCCAAGGAGCTGGATAATCTCTTTAAAGGATGCAGAGAAGACAGGAATACCCTTTGTTGCATTGTTTAGGGAGTCCTTGTTTAATACGGAGTGATAAAATTTTGGCCTGATGTACAGTCAGTATAATGCCACATTTTTTCATAAAAGATTTCCATTACTGGCCCACACCACATGAACAAGTTAATTACTAGCTGCAGGCATAACAAGAATTAAGGAAAAACTGCTACTTCACCATAGCTGACACAACACAGCATTGAACATGTGCGGAAAAGTGCCTTTGTGTGGTCCCTTTAGTAAAGCTGTCATGTGTATAGCAGTACTCTGCAGCCTGATTGAATGAACTGGAGTAACACTGGGTAAACAGCATCAATTGACCCGAGCTCAGTTTCTGTATTTGTTTTTTTCTTGCCGCTGTATTGGACAGAATTGACAAAAAGAATTTGCCCCCACAAATGATGTGGGCACCATGACTCAAGGAGCTGTACAACAAGATATATATACACATTCAAATATTGATTAAATTAAATTTTCTGTTCTCTACAAGGGTGGCAATGTAGGCTTGTTGGTTGATCATCATGGAATGGCATGTAGTGTACTGCAGCAAAAGCAAGGATACCATAAGCAACGAAACACAGACATAAGCACCTAATTATGTCTGCGTTCCGTTTCTTCTCGTATCCTTGTTTTCACTGCGCTACACTACATGCCACTCGATACTCTAGCTGTCACATTCATGAGCACTGGAAACCTAGTATCAACTAACGTCTTGCCTGATTTACGATAATTAAAAAGCAAAATATGTGTATAGTAGGTCTAATTGAATTCTGGTGATTTTAGCATCATTGACGTATATAGCTTTTAAGAATGTTTAATTATTTCTCCCATGAAGGCAGAGTGCATGCTCAACTGCTACAATTAGTGCGAATGTAGGCAAAAAAGACATACTTTTGGCTCTGGCATACATTTTATAGTATGTTGCATGATCTAATCAAGTTGTTTCGATTTAACGAAGTTCTTGATTTAACAAAATTAGAAAACCTCAGATATATACCAATAAAATTCATTAACTAGACTTACTGTACTTTATAACCAAAGTATCCAATCAAAGCAGCTACAGCCGCCGCGGTTGCGATAAGCAATTGCTTATAAACATTGCTTATAAGCAATTTGCATTAAACAGCGCGCGCAGACGAAGCGCGAACGTACGTGAGCTCTACATAAACACGCCATCATCATTATTCTGTTGCGATGATTGATGCGAAAGCATCAAATAGCCCATTGAGTGAAAAAGCCGGCATCTGTCGTCTCGGCGAAACGGCATCTAAATTGTCATTGGCTGGCGATGCCACGTCACAGACGCGCCTCGACGGGGTAGAGCGGGCCCAACGAAAGGGAACACCTGCTGCTCGCTAGGGCCTCAGGTATTGCGGGAGAGGAGAGGGCATCGCCTCAACGCCACGTCATCCTCCCTCTCACAAGTGAGCGCGCGGTCTGTATCTCTCTCTTTCTCAAGCCCACTTGGCTTAGCTGCTGCGCGCGCCTGCCGGCCTTGGTGACCGCTGCTACTTCCTCGGTCTGTCGACATGCAGGACGTTGGTGGCATATGGCGTTGGCATCGCAAGCTGTTGCTGCTGCTTGCTGGCTCGGGCAGCACATACCACTATGGTACATTACTCACAGTGCAAAATTCGAAGGACTGCTCACCGACATTCAATTGGACATGTCCTCGGACGCGTCATCGTTCACCGTCACCGATTACTGTCTTCACACTGTAGTTGGCATTGTGTTGTCATTTCGAATTCATCGTAATATCACCCCTTTGACACGGCCTTCACGCTGTGTCGTAGATCACGCAGTCGTCGTCACGCATGCAGCCATCATCCCATGGCCATTATGCCTCAGTCGTCGTGACTCAAGAATTGTGATCCCATCGTCAATCATATGATCGTTGTCACACTGACATAATCATACTGTATTCGGCATTCGACAGGTCAATCACCCTGATCAGCATTGCCTCTAAGGTTCTAGAACAGAATGCATGTGGTGACGTACCGCAGTAGTATCGTAGGAGACACTCGGGCAGAGCAATTGCTGGCCTTGATCACCAGGCCAAGCCTCCCTGCTGCTACGACCCACCACTACATCACTTATTTCAAGCTCCACAGTAATCCTTAACTGAGTAACAAAATGGTTTCTTCAGCAAACGTCAGCATAATTGCCATAAGGACCTTCTCTCTCATGCAAAACACAACTATTGTCATGTTCACTAACTTGATCTCCACTCTTGAACTTGGTTCTTGCGTTGAATGTATCCTTTTAGCTTTCGAACGTCTGATACATACATTGTGCCACTGACTCCTTCTCCTGAAGTTAAGTGAAATTAATATTGATTGATTGCAATTACTAAAATGCACTGAATGCTTATTCGTGACCAAGTACAATTTGTATATGTTTACAACTCCAATTCACAAATCTGTCTTTTGTAACTTCTGGCATGCCATTAGGCTGAGTGTTTAGGTGCTTCATTTTTCTTATTTAAGACCTCCCACTACTGCTACACATGATACATATGATTGTACTGTACTGCTACGCATCATAGCTTTACTAAAGGGACCGCACAAAGGCACTTTTCCGCACATGTTCAATGCTGTGTTGTGTCAGCTATGGTTAAGTAGCAGTTTTTCCTTAATTCTTGTTATGCCTGCAGCTAGTAATTAACTTGTTCATGTGGTTTGGGCCAGTAATTTAAATCTTTTATGAAAAAATGTGGCATTATACTGACTGTAGATCAAGCCAAAATTTTTGACAGTTATCTCGGCTGTATTGCTGCTGCCCTCTTATGTATGTATTCTAATAAATTGTCATATTCAACTTCTTCTTGAACATTGAGTCCAATCTTTGCCACCTTTATACGTGTGTTCAGGGGCGGATCCAGGTTTTTTCTGAGGGGGGGGTCAGCTTCTGTCAATTATGATGATGATGATAGTAGCCTTTCTCATTTACCGAAATGCACCGTTTCTGCTCACGATAAACCCGCGTTTTATACGGCTAGAGCAACACCTGTAGCCCGCCGTGGTGGCTCAGTCAGCTCAGGTGTTGCGCTGCTGAGCACGAGATCGCGGGATCGAATCCCGGCCGCGGCGGCGGCATTTCGATGGAGGCGAAATGTAAAAACGCCCATGTGCTTGCGTTGTAGTGCACGTTTAAGAACACCAGGTTGGCAGAATTAATCCGGAGCCTTCCACTACGGCGTGCCTCATAATCAGAACTGGTTTTGGCACGTAAAACCCCAGAAAGAGGAAGAAGCCCTATAGCGAAGCCAGGTATCGGTTTCTCCGAGCATAAAGGAAAAGGACGTTACCCAATACAGCCATGTGCTTGGCGGCTGTGCCTTATAATACAGGGTGTTCAAAACTAAGATTTATGGTTTTCTTAAAATTAGGCACTGGGAGGCACGCAAAGACCACCTGTGCTAATAACTTATGCGGCCAGGTGGGCACAAAGTGAGAGGATAATTATCGCTGTGAGCAACCGAATTCACTTAAGTTGAACAATTATTTTTTTTCGACTGCAGTAAGTGGGTATGTTTGTATTGAAAACTTAGAGACAATAGTGTTTCTACACAGTATCGGTCGGAAGAATTATTCTAGTGTGTTAGTGCTCCGAGATATCCGACTCCAAGGGCGCGATCTTGTACGCGTTCCAAAATGGAACGGAGGCGTTCCGTTCCATCGAGCCGCACACGATTGGTCAATTTGAACGTCGCGGTTGAAATTGGCCAATCGTGTGCGGCTCGATGGAACGGAACGCCTCCGTTCCATTTTGGAACGCGTACAAGATCGCGCCCCAAATTTCTATTGTCGTACTGCGAAGAGTTATGGAATCGACGCGGGAGTGGTTTATGCTTTGCGTTGCTGTGGAAGGGAGGCATTTTGAACGTTTTTAGGGCATTGACATCCTGATGGGTGAAGTGTTGTCATGAGATTCGTGCATGACATCATCAAACTTAAAACGACAGTATATATGAAATATTCGTTAGCATAGCTAAAAAGGTTTCTGTTGTTGATGGTGTAGTTGTTGCTTTTGAGTTCAATAAAACTTACAATACTTGGAAATCAGCAGTCACTTTATTTGCGTAGCCCAGGAAATGACCATGCCCGGTCGTCTAGTCACCATTACGCACGCGCATTGCCCTCCGGCTTCTCCGCTCGCGCCATTATCTCGGCATGGCAGCTGCCGCCAGCTTTACAGGCTGCGCGGTTGCGTGTTACGACAGCGGTTACGGGTTCTTCGATTTCTTTTATTTCGCCAGCCGTCAGGGGAAGGGGGACAGTTATTATCTTTGCCAATGCCTCCGCCGCGTTGTCAGACTAAACGCCGCACCCAACAGCCGCGTCACATCATGGAGGAGCTTTGCGCCAATCCGCACTCTCTTGCATGCGTAATCATGCGAACGACAATTAAAATTTGGAGTTGGATATCTTGGAGAATAGACATGCTAGAAGAATTCTATCAAGTGAAACTGTGTAGAAACACGGCTGCCTCTAACTTTTCAATACAAACATACACACTTACTGCAGTCGATAAATAGTTAATATTCAATTTTAGGTAATATTCGGCTGCTGACAGCAATAATTATTATCTCACTTTGTGTCCCCCTGGCCACATAACTTATTTGGCCAGGTGGTCTTTACGTGCCTCCCAGTGTCTAATTTTAAGAACACCATAACGCATAATTTTGAACACCCGGTATATCTAGCCTGTATTGTTTCTTAAAATAAAATTTGGGATGATCTGTCGCAGGTTTGTTATAAATGTGTAAGCACGGGTCCACTTTGGAGTTCTGTTGGGACATCTTGATTTCCTTAAGAAGATTCTTTGTGTTCGGCTGAGACACCTTCTTTTGCTTTGGAGCTCCAACGCGGCAACCACTACGCTGGTTGTTTACGATATGCGAATCACCGCGCATGAAGAAGACTCATGACGCCACCTACAAGAACGTTGTGGCCTAGTAGCCGAGAGCGCGACCCAGCGTCTACATGTTTTGCTTCCCACACGACGTCATCCTTTTACACAAGGCGCGCATGTGCTCCCGTTTCTCTAACCACGCGTGGTTAGCGGCCAACGCCAGCGCGCTGGCGTTGGCCGCTGACGTCCCGCTCCCCCACTTCGCAGCCGCTGCTCGAGGCTTTGCCCCGCTCCGCGAGAACGGCCACTCAGATAAACGGATCCGACGGCTTTGAGCCTCCTATGCTTAATGTACGACAATAAAACTGCGAAGTTACAATGAAAAACTTGTAGCGTACGAACCGTACTGTGCTCGTACTGGATAATGTCAACGTGTAACTGTGATCACACTTCTTTCTGGGGTTTTACGTGCCAAAACCAGTGATCACACTGAGTGCTACAGTTTTTAAAAAAAGTTGCCTATGCGAAGTTCTTAGTTTAGCTGTTAGTTGTTATTATTTATATATGAACACTTCAGCGAGAGATCTCTTTCATTAAGCAGGTTGGTCGCGGAACCGATGACAGCCAATGAGGCAACCGATGACACCCCAATCGGGAACTGAGTTGATCAGTTGCGAAGGCGCTCGCGCGGACATCTGCGTGCTTCGCAAAAGGCACGTCCCCTCGTTCATTCGACGCCACCGATGGGAAGAGTAAGGCACGGCCGGCGCCAGGAGGTCCAAGGTGTTCATGAGAAAAAATAACTACGGCAACTTCGCGACACCACACCCCTACGGAATAAAACTAAGCTTGTGAGCGAGCTAGCTTTACTTCTACATGGCTCATACCACTGGTACTCGCGAAAAATAATTTTGAAGAATGCTGGTGGCGATACTTTTTTTGGGGGACAGGGCCATTCTCCTGTCAGCGAGGGGGCGATGCAGAAATCTGAGGGGGGGGTCAGGACATCCGGACATCCCCCCTGGATCCGCGCCTGCGTGTGTTGGATGTCATTTTTTAAGACGTATCTTCACATTTTGCTTCCACTTCATCCACTTTAGCATCCTCATTCAGTCCCTTCTCTGTCCTGACTTCTAGATGACTTTATTAAAATTGTTTCAGTTCCATATACAGTATTGCTGGTCAGGTATTATCTTACAAGTTTATTAGAAAGTAAAAATCTTTCAACTTGACTGGGACCTGTATAACATAAATATACACCATGATGCATCTTTCCAGTTTTTCCAATCTATGTCAGTTTTGCTGATCCTCTGGACTGCCTAATAGTTCCATTTTGGCGTTTTAGTTTATCATTGAACCTAGGTATCCGTCTTCTCTATGACTTACCCTCATGGCTTCCCTTTCATTTACTATTAAGTTATTCAAAAGAAAAATCAACCTGGTGAAAGCTTCTTGAATGTTGCTGAGCAACACATACAAGTTAGGGAATGCTTTGGAAAGCCTGTGACCTGGCTTTAATTCAAGTTGCATGCCTCAATGAAATATTGCATTGAGAATTATTTTATGCCGGTAAGTGCACACATATTTGTGTTTATTTCTGATGTTCTTCTTCGTTAATTACTTTCTTGGTTCAGTGCATATATTTATAAAGCAAGAGATACTGGCTTGTTTTTTCTTTGCATTAGCAAATTACAATATTCGTTTAACAGCACACCTAACATAAATGAGCACACTAAACGTTGATTGGCAAGCAAAACACGTACTTGTCTTTTGAATATCCCAGCTTATGTTTTAGTGTGTGCAGTTCGAACACGATTCTTGAGAAGCACTACTTGACTGTTACAAGTATGTGATGTACAATTACTCAGCACAGCCGACAGATCCAAACTATTGCAGACTGGTACTTACCACACAATGCAAATCTAATCATGCCTCAGGATTTTTTTTTTATTCGCTTGGGTTGCCACACGGCATAATGTCAGTATGCCTCAGGATTGTAGAGGTGGATGCCGAGTACATATTAAGGAGGGGGGAGGGGGGGGGGGGGGGTAATTGGCATGAACACTGGTAAGGGAAGTTTTATTTGTAGGGGTGGAAGAATATTTGAAGTTTTGGATATGAATCGAACGTTACATGCTAACTATTCGTATTCTAAAATAATCAACTATTCAGCATTTTTGATTAAATAAAACTAGCCAAATACTTCGCAGTAACCGACTGTTAAAGTTGTTACTGTTCACCATCTGCTAACAAAGTATCCCAAATTATCACAAGTGAAACAACAAAAGTTTTCGAAGCAATGCAGAAACAAAATTGGTAATGCAAACTGTGTTTTTGGTTTCATGATGGAAGGCTACATGACAACTCCTGATTTTTGATTATAGCCTATCATTTATTTTTATTCACAGTCTGAGCATGTAAATTTTTTATAACCAGTCATTTTTTTCTTGCAACCTGTCCTTTTACATGTCTTTACAGCAAAATAGTCCTTCAGCAGCTTTTGTCTTCCGTTTTTTTTTTTTTTTCTGCCACAACCATTTATTTAGTACTTTTATTACAGCTAGTCATACAGCAGCTATTTATTCTTAGAACTCTTGTTTGCCACCAGGCTCTAAAGATTTTGAGAGGTGTTTGTGCAGTTTTTTAAATCACAATTAGTGAACTTGTGTTTAAAAGTAATCCTAATCTTCCCTGATAGTTAGCAGTATTTTTCTTTTTTTTTTTTTTGTAGTCAGTACAAACACGGTGCTTAATTATATCAAGATAAATAAGCCTGCTGTAAATCTATTCATCTGTATTCGACTATTCGACACTTACTATTCCCATTAGAAAAAATTTACATTTGCCAACCTCTAATTATTTGCATTGAAGTAGTGAAGAGTTTGACGAAAGCTCGTCTGGTCTGGTCGAAAGAGGCATGGTAAGTAGTTTAAACAGAAATCATGAAAATGAAAAATTAGAGATGGTTCAACTGGAGCTTTGTTCACAATCATGGCTCTCAGGTAGGAGCTAAAACATTTATAAATTTTTTTTGTGGTTGGCATTCGATTTTCAATTGATTATTATAATTAATTGTATTCATCTAGTCCTAAAGAAGAGGCAATGTATTTGGAGTACTACTCTGAATTTAGTTTCTATTGCCAAGTTTTTTTTATGTAACTTTATTCCCCACACAGGTACAACTGATACATATTCATTCCTTCAAGGACGTCACCACTAGTGGAGGGTGTTATTCTGCGCTTGCACAATTATTTTCAGAGATTTCCAGCAAATATGTAGTCCTCATAAACAGTACCTAAATAATTTTAGCCTATGTGGTTATTCATTAACCATGTTAATGGATAGTTACCTTCCGGTTAACCTCCCTGCCTTTCGCATCTCATTTATCTCTCTCTCTCTCATGTAGTCTTCAACTACCGACACGACGCGGCCTTGGCCAACTTGTGAGCTCACAAATTTGAGCATGCAGTAACCCCCCTCCATATTTGTCTTGACAAAGGCTTCTCCTTTGGTGCTACTCTGGATCCGCCCTGTTTCCTGTGATTACCACCATGGGCTTCAAGGCAGACAACCTCAGGAAAACGTTTCATGCACAAACGTGGCTCTTTCCCACTTTTGCTGATAAAGACGGATATTGAAAGCAAGGGTGCCATACCAGGCATGTTGGTCACAGACAGAACTGCGGGGGGGGGGGTGTTCTGAAAGTATTCATCTAGTGGACACATCCATTTCATCTGTTGCTGAAACGTTGATTGACTGGGGCACCTGTCTCCCTCTCACGTGTGCCCCAGCCCAGCCAATCAGAACTTAAGCAGCAGTTGAAATGGTTATTTCCATTTGGTTGACACTTGCAGAATACACCCCCTGTGCTCTGTCCTATCTTTCTGCCCTTCCCCATGTAATTTACTCAGTAAACTACTTGTTAAAATTAAATTATGGGGTTTTACGTGCCAAAACCAGTTCTGATTATGAGGCACGCCGTAGTGAGGGACTCCGGAAATTTGGACCACCTGGGGTTCTTTAACGTGCACCTAAATCTAAGTACACGGGTGTTTTCGCTACTTGTTCATATGTTGGTTACCTTAATCAATGTTCAAATAGCTCAACGCTTAAATAGGTATGTACAAGTAAGGCACTATAAACCCAAGCAGTTAGGTTGATGATTGCCACCATACAGACTCAACCAATGGAATCACTGTAGCTTTCCATGGTAACTTTACTGCACTTTGAATGTAGAGAAGGTGGAATATAAAAATAGACTAGCATTTCTCTAATGTGCATCACCCCCTCCAGTTTGTGTTGTTACAATCAGTATATTCAACCCAAACGAAGTCCTAACAAAAAGGAATTGTGACACTAATTTCATTTCACTGCCTCATTTTTAGAGGTGTAACAAGATTCTTTAATTGCATTACCAGTTGTTACTCAGGTTTCAGCTATCAAGGCCTTATCGCACGTTTGGACGTTACCTGAACTGAGTAAACGGCACAGATTGCATAATTTCTCAATACATTTGCATAGCTTCCTTCACCTTTAGTTTTGAATTAAAGCCAGCATTTCTCTTGTGACCATCTTTAAAGAGCTTGCAGTAATTTATACCTAACATAAAAGATGGGTGCTTTGTAGTGCTAGCATGCTGTCCTAGAGTATATTGTTGTATGGAAAATGTGCCGACACACAAGCCCGGCAAATGCCACATCAAGCATTGGTGTTTGCTACCCCACCTGGTGTTTCAATTTTACAGCATGTGCACATTTTACCTGTGCACCAGTAAAAAGGGTCCAAAGCTCTTCCTGAAAACTCTCACAAGCACTTATCACAATCAATTCCCCATATAAGTGGTTTTGCTGAAGAGAACACAGGGATACAAGCATAATTAGACACTGAGGAATCTGGGTAGGAACACCTTATTTTCAGCACACATGTTCTTTTTTTTGATGAACTGCTTCTATACTGGTGAAATCTGTGCTTTTAATAAAAGTACACCATGCTGCTTCACCACTCCATGCCAACTGCAAGTATCCTGTACCAGGAAGTCAAACCAAGACGTGGGACGTTCAGTCTGTCAAAAATAAAAACGAGTTTGAAACGTTGACGTGTAAAAAGTAAAGCACACTCAAGAAAAACAGCACAAGAACAAATCTAACGAATCAGAATTACATTTGAGAGCAAACATATAGTTTCTATGGCACAGTGAAGGAACCTTATTCCTCCGACGTTTTTTTTTTTGTTGTTGTTGTGAGAAAAGATGAAAGTGCACGTGTTCTATCCCATTTTGTGTATCTTTCACCTTTTCACACACAAAAAGATGTCTTAACGTGCCCAACTGTCTTTGCATATCCATTTCTCTGCTCTCACACCATAATACCTACAGTTAAAGGTTGTAGTAATGCTTAGCTTGAATGAACCAACACCAACTATGAGCACTGTGCTACTAAACATGGCAATGTAAGTCAAGTTCAAGCACAGCACATTCATGTGCTATATACGTGTGCTCTTGATTGTAGGTAAGATAAATAAAAGGAAGGCATGTTAATAAGAATGGTCCTTGATGTGCTATGCAGAAGTGCTCTCCTATTTGGACAGAAGTTAAGCGCAACCGCAATGAACAAGAAGACAACTTATACAGCATTTCAAATCTAGGGACTCGATGCGCTGGAGATTTTTCTGAATTCATGGTAAAAAATCTAGATGCTAAAGACAACACATATATAAACAGGTCTCTGCTCAAACTGGTAATGCTATGTGTAGCTTAGTTTTACAAAATGTGCCCTACCACTGGTCTCCCAAGCTGAGGCTGCAGTCCAGTTGCAACTGCAAATCACTCAATTATGTCTAGGGCACACTTGAGCAAAATGCAGACAAAAATTACTGCACCACTGAGAATGTACTAGAGGCTTCAACAAAGCAGCTGACAGCCTGCATGGACTGGAGCAAGAGAAGCGCGTTTTGGGTCTAGGTGTGCACAGCTTGCAGTTGCTCCATGGACGCTATTTAATATATTTACATATTTCACTTACTTGTTGGTTTCAGACAAGAAATATAATGTATTTTGTATCCTTTCCACTGTTAAATACTCAAACCCAGGATACCACAGGTCTGTTTCTGGCATCTGATTTCTTCTCAGAAAACTACCCCTCTAAAAAAATTTCACAGGTACTTAACCCCAACCTCTCTTGAGTAGAGCCTGGTTTTTTAACATGACAAGGTCACTAATTACACAAGCAAAGTGCCTGTTTTCACCCACATATTTAATGTTTGCTTGTCTACTGGCGTTTACCCTACAAAAATGCAACAGGCGAAGCTGACTGCACTGTTTAAATCAGGGGACAGAAATGACATGTCACATTATCGGCCCGTGTCAGTGCTTCCTGTCATTTCAAAAGGCTTAGAGAATGTTATCTGTAAAAGAGTTGTGTCATCACCAACAGCCAACAAAAGTTGTCGAAACGTCATCCTGGCGCAAAAATGAGCTTTGTTGAGACTAGAACGTTGAGACTGGTAGGGTTGTTGTTGTTGTTGTTGCCTCAAAACATGGCTCGTACCCACGAGGGGGATTGGCCACACTGGATAAAATAAAACATGCACCTAACAACGAACAAAATGGTAAAGGTGAATAATCAAAATTAAGATTTTGGTAACTCCTTAACACAGATTTTAAGATGTTCTATACTTAAATTAACTAAATAAAAATTAGGGTTCGTCGCTGGCTGAAACCCTACACTCCCGATTCGCGTGACCCCTACCCACTATCGGTATGCTTCAACGCAATACACAAACTGCGGTGATATAACAGTGGTCGAACAGGCTGGTGCAAACGTTTCGACAAAAGAGCTTGCCTTAACCAGCTTTTCTTGGCAGTTTTCATATATGTGAGTACACCTGCCAATACACTTATTACGCTCCTGGGCGCGCGTAATGTGATGGGCGAAGGCGAGTGCGCGCGTACATAGTTAAGGAACATATACATGTCCCGTGATAGCGGCCCCTTTTCACTTTTGGTATGCTTCACTGCAATAATTTTTGGGTAAGCTTCACCGCGTAACACGTCTACTGCGGCGAAGCTGACTTTAGAAAGCCGATTCATTCAACGCATCTTACGAGGCAGGTC
This sequence comes from Dermacentor silvarum, assembly GCF_013339745.2. Taxonomy (NCBI): domain Eukaryota; kingdom Metazoa; phylum Arthropoda; class Arachnida; order Ixodida; family Ixodidae; genus Dermacentor; species Dermacentor silvarum. Next base: position 483,182 of record NC_051154.1, on the reverse strand, counting down.
CGCTTATCACGCTTGGCAACGTTTGAACACCACACTTACTGCATTAATTTCTTTAGTTATTTTAATTGTATTGTCATCGTGATCCTGCAGCCCGCAGTAGCAGGCTGATACTGCGTCATAATCGTTCCAACTGCATCAGGACAGCGTGTAGCTGGTAAGCGTGCATGCAACAGGCACGGCGGCATTGGCTGTTGTTGGGAAACTTCCGAGACGCTCTTTCGCGCAGTAATGCCATTTGTCTTATTAAAAAGAATGCAGGTGATGATTAAATGAAATGCAGCAAAGCTGTAGAAAAGCAGTAGCAAAGCTGTTCGACCATCTCGCGCAAAAACGCGATTCAACACGATCTGGCGGAACAGCTCACCATGCCAGGATTTTCTTGCGTCCTCGTTTTTTCGCGCATCATTCACTGAACCACACTACTGGATGGTTCTGTACACGTACTAACGATCCTGACGGAGGATCAGCTTTATAGCTTTATATGGGATGCCACGGCCCATTCCACGGGCCGGCTGCAATTTGACGCGGCCACGAGGCAAAATATACGCGCAAGATAACTAACGGCAACACATCAAGCAGCTGACAGCCCCAACCTTTTATTACATGCATATAGAGTGGAAAAATGGATTACTTACTCTGTAAGAAGGCACGGAATACGGACCGCTTCACAACGCGACCGGCCCCGAAAAACAGCCGCCATGAAAATAAACGGACGTGACATCATGGGTTATAGCGGACGTGACGTCATGGGTTGCAGCAAACGTTTTGGGCACCTTTTGTTTGCTGCGACCGGGTCGCACACCAATGGCGGCCCTTTTTCTGTGAACTGCCGCGCCGCGCCGCTGCTGCTCCGGACCCGTGGGCTTTTCGCGCTTGCGAAGCGCGCGGGAAGCGAGGGTCGTCTGCTACGCGCTGTAGTTTTTTGCGTTCATTTTCCACGCAAAGCACTTAAACTCTATTTAACTTCAACAGTGTTGTGCTGCATGGAGCTTACCCAACTTTCAGCGTTTCTTTGTGCTTGGGCAGCAAGATAATGCAAAAAGTAACGTATCAAGCTCATCAGCGCGGCCTAGCTCCGGTGCTAGAGTTCGGGAACGGTATTACGGTAACTTTGCGTGCGTAGAAACGCGCTAAATGAGCCCGCGCAAGGAAAGAACGTAAAAAAAGAAACGTTATTCGCATGGGTACGCGAGCAATAGCACCATGCTTGCAAGAATAAGTAACGAAAAAAGTAAATTACTCGCGCAGTCAAGTGAAATACTTACGTGCGTGCAGTGACCGCTTCGCTCACCACTACGCGCATTTCGCTCACGGTCAGTAGTGGTTTAGAGCCATATGCATATGTATTTATTCATAATTTTTTTTAACCTCGACAATACTTTATTATGAACAGAGCGCCGTGAGAACGTGTAAGGGAAACAAGAGAAGGAGCGGAGACGGCCCTAACGCCGCAATATTGTTGGCCTATTTCGCTTCAGAGATAGCGTACATGAACAATTCTTGCTGTACGCTATCTCTTCAATACAAATTTCGCGCACGATGTACCTTAAGGTTCACCGTGAGCGAAGCTGGGTTGAAATTCAGACATTCGAAAGAAAAGCCATTCCAGCCAATAGGTAAACAAACATAAAAAAGGTAATCAAATATATATTTTTCTACGTTGAAATGAATAGATAGCTACTACAGGCCTAGCTATTCACTCATTATGCAAAAGTTATTGCAGCAATAGCCTTGTTTTATTAATCCGTGAATCCTCTCTGAAATTACCAACATATAATTTCTCATGATATGATAGTTATTGCTTAACGTGTGATTTTTTACATAAACTAACAAGCATTCATGGCGCGTGATGATGTTTGTGCTTGCCTTATATTGAGTGGGAAATCATCTTGAAAATTACAATCTTTGATGCACTACAAATATCACTATTGATTCTATATATCCCTGAAATAGTTACCTT